>NW_028291374.1:0-34683 GCF_041222555.1 Hakea prostrata
ATCCTTTTTAAATTTTGTGTCTTTATTATTGCAAAATAAAGTTTATTTTAGTAGCTCTTAGAAAAAGTGATTGTCAAGGCTATCGCTAGGTTGGGCTCAGTGAGCTGCCATCAAGCCCTTGAACCGAGACTTGCTAACACAATCTAATCTTGTCTCCCTTCTTGTTTTTTTTATCTTGAATCATCCTCCTCACAATGTCGGGGACATTTGACAAAACATTGGGTATGAGAAAAAAAAATTTCTTTTTTTTTTTTTTTTTTTTTGCATGTCGGTTTGGCTTGTTTTCGCACGTTATAGCCCACAATTTAAGAATGCTAAAAAAGGTTGTATAAAATTTACAAGAATGTTGGTTTACAAATAAACAACGAGGATGGGAGATTTGAAATCAAATCACCTGGTGTGACAAGGGGAAGCGTTCTTAGTATTGTATGGTAATGTTCTAATGGCCAAATCGGCAACATGGCACAAATTTGCCCTTCAATATACATAGAAAACTATTTGCTTCTCTATTCTTTCATCCACTTTCATATAATAAGAATCAAGGAAATGCTACATAGGGGTTGGGCGCCCACGTTTACCTACACCAAGACATTTCCAAACACGAATTTACCACCATGCCAATCTATTACCCGAATATGGAAAATGAGTGCTTCCGAGTTTTAGTCTCTATAATAATATAAAGAAATGAAAATTTTATGCGTAAGTAGGAATGAGTTTGCAAGAAGGGGCAATGTTAATATTTATTTCGTAGAGTCACCAAAACTAGGAGACAGACAACCAGCTCAACTGCCTTACAATTATATGTTAGAACATTGATAATGAGAGACTATCAAACTTCTCTAGCACTAATATGAAATTGCAGGATCTAGACATGTTTATTGATCTTCTTCGCCTCTATGCACTTTCACTTCACCTCACCCTGAAAACGTAACGAAATCTGAATGTTAGTCATAAAAGAATCACTTAACCATTATGAAATTCTCATATCTAAGAGTTTGAGATTCACGGTCGGAATAGAAATGATTTGAAAATTAACGGGGTTTTCTAGATGATGAAAATATACTTGGAGCAATCAATGGAAGGGCTAATCTTGTAGGGAAGGTGGACACCACATTTGCCGGGAAGTGCTGCAGCATTGCCTCCCTTGATTCCGGGAGTGGCTCTATAGGCATTCTTGAGACAACGACAAGCCACCTGACGGTCAGGAGTGGTTCTTGCGGCGGAGTTGAGTGCTTTCACGGAATCGCAACAAGCCCAAGACACCTTTCCTCCGTTGCGTAGAAAGGTGAGGCAAGAAGCCAATCGAGAGACCACTTGACCACATGTTAGGGCATCTGCAGCATGTGGTGCTGCCACAACCATGCAAACCCAAACAAGGCACACAACCTTCAGGACACTAGAATTGGCCATAGTTACACGTACTTCCAAGCTCCTTGATGTTCACCTGTCTCTTTCTTTTCTCCTAGTGTTTTGCTAGATCAATGCAATGAGATACGCCTTTCTATGTGTTTATTTATAAGAGAAGGGCGTAACAAACTTCTTAGGTGGTTCTGGTCTCCTTGTTTGGCTTGGAGGATTGATGGTGGTTGAGATTTGAATGCTTTTCGATGTCTTTGTCGTTTTGCTTACGTGGATTCTCTCTAAAATGGTAAGCGTAAATGAATTTTCTAATTAACTTTTTTTCGTTGGTTTTGATTAGAATTCTAATTTGAAAGAACAAACTAGCAGACTAACGGGACCATTTTGGGAATTCTGGGTCACCTACTCATTCGACTTGAGTTTGCTTGTGTTTTAGTTTTTAGAACCAACCTGTAATTACATATCTTACAACTTCAATCATCCAGTGGCGATCATCCATGTGGTTCTTGCACCCACTACATAAAGCATAGATTGACGAGTGTGTTGAATGACCAATCAGCCCCTAGTGCAACCCAAAACCCTTGCGACTTAATATCTTTAGCGCACTCCCATCAGTTTCCATCTTCGTGCAAGACCGATGTGGGCGGTTGGTATTCTTTTTTCTTTTAATATGTATAATTTCTTTGGTACAAATCCTGATTATAAATTATATGTCTATGGGAATGTTGAAGAAGGAGAAAAAAGAGTAATATGCATACGATATAGGTATAGTACGCTGAACATTACATAAAATGAGTGTAAATACAAGAATAGCTATTGTATTGAATGAAGACTGTAAGATTTTAGGAGTGACCAATCTAGGCCGTGTCTTGTCTAGCAAATTTTCAGAACACTCATTCATTTCCCCTTTCTCAATCTTACCGCTTCTCTCCGAGTAAACATATCCGTTAACCGTTGAAAATCCCATAAGAAATTCGAACGGGGCTTTCTAGACTTTTATTTTCAATTATCTTAATCGATTATAGTTCAGACTTAACTTTGATGGGGGGGGGTGAGAATGGGATCTATCTCAAAACACCTAGGAGTTGTTCATTTCAATGCTCAGAACCATTCATGACACAACAGTGAAACCTCTCAGTAGCAAGAGCTTATTTTGTGCGTTGGAGTCCCTACTATTCACGCGATGTATAATGCATCTCTCACCAATTTAGAATGTCTATCCGATTGTGGTTATTTATAAATATTAGTTGCCAAGAAGAGAACTTCTTTTGACGTGCAACCTTTTCTTCTTCCTATTGTTAATGAGATGGAAGCTGATGCTCCCAAGGAACCTAGTTCGGAACAGTTTTCCACTTTAGTTGTTTAGCAAGTTTGTTGCTTGATACTCACAAATGACAAAATGGAATCCAACTAGGTGTATGTTTTTTAATTTTGGAGAGTAAAGTTCCTTTTAATTCCTTAAAATTCACAGCCCCTTTGAATGAGTAGGTTATAATCTTTCAATATTATTATTTTTTTAATAATTAACACTTCTTAGGAGAGTGCTCTCTATAGATTGTTTATTAAACTTTTTCTTATTTCATAATTGTACAAGAAATGCTTAGGGAACGTGTTTATCATACACTAAAAAAAGTCCAAAACTTTTTAAAAACATACAAACGTAAAAAAACAAAAAATGTTTCCACAAAGAAATATTGTCGTAGAATTGTTATCAAACAGACTCTAGTAATTGCAAAAAAGAAAAAAATAATAACAAATAAAGGACCTATCCATAATTTATACAACCTAATCTGGTAGTGTCTTAGAAAAAGGGATTGTGAAGGCCATGGCTAGGCTGGGATCAGTGAAGCTGGGAGTCAAGTTCTTGAACAGAGACTTGCTAATACAATTTCAATCTTGTCTGCCTGTAAATATAAGAGTAGCTATTGTATTGAATTAGAAGATTTGAAGAGTGATCAATCTAGGCCGTGTACTCTCTATCAAATTATCAGAACAGATAAATCATTCATTTCCCCTTTCTCAATCTTACCGTTTCTGCTCAGAGTAACCATATCAAGTTAGCCGTTTAAAATCGCATAAGCAATTTGAACGGGGCTTCCAAGATCCTTATTTGCAATTATCATAATCAGTTGTAGTTTAGAGTTCTTTGATTTGGGGGGGGGGCGGATGGGATCTTTCCAAAAACACATAGGATTTGTTCATTTAAATGCTCCGGAACCATTCACGCCACAACAGTGAAATCTCCTGTAGCAAGAGTTTCTTTTGTACGTAGGAGTTCCAACTATGCACGCAATGTATAATGAATCTGTCACCAATTTAGAAACTCTATCTGATTGTGGTTATTTATCAAAATTAGTTGCCAAGAAGAGAACTTCTTTTGAAATACAAAACTTTTCTTCTTCCTATTGTTAATGAGATGGAAGTAGATGTGTCCGAAAAGAACATAGTTGGAAACAGTTTTCCGCTTTTGTTGTTTAGCAAATTTGTTGCTTTATACTAGCAAATGACAAAATGGAATTCAACCAGGTGTATCCTTTTTAAATATTGTGTCTTTATTTTTGCAGAATAAAGTTTATTTTAGTAGCTCTTAAAAAAAGTGATTGTCAAGGCTATCGCTAGGTTGGGCTCAAGTGAAGCCGCCAGTCAAGCCCTTGAACCGAGACTTGCTAACACAATCTAATCTTGTCTCCCTTCTTGTTTTTTTTATCTTGAATCATCCTCCTCACAATGTCGGGGACATTTGACAAAACATTGGGTATGAGACAAAAAAAATGGGTTGGTTTTTGTTATAGCCCACAATTTAAGAATGCTAAAAAGGTTGTATATAAATTTACAAAAATGTTGGTTTACAAATAAACAACGAGGAAGGGAGATTTGAAATCAAATCACCTGTTGTGACAAGGGGAAGCGTTCTTAGTATTGTATGGTAATGTTCTAATGGCCAAATCGGCAACATGGCACAAATTTGCCCTTCAATATACATAGAAAACTATTTGCTTCTCTATTCTTTCATCCACTTTCATATAATAAGAATCAAGGAAATGCTACATAGGGGTTGGGCGCCCACGTTTACCTACACCAAGACATTTCCAAACACGAATTTACCACCATGCCAATCTATTACCCGAATATGGAAAATGAGTGCTTCCGAGTTTTAGTCTCTATAATAATATAAAGAAATGAAAATTTTATGCGTAAGTAGGAATGAGTTTGCAAGAAGGGGCAATGTTAATATTTATTTCGTAGAGTCACCAAAACTAGGAGACAGACAACCAGCTCAACTGCCTTACAATTATATGTTAGAACATTGATAATGAGAGACTATCAAACTTCTCTAGCACTAATATGAAATTGCAGGATCTAGACATGTTTATTGATCTTCTTCGCCTCTATGCACTTTCACTTCACCTCACCCTGAAAACGTAACGAAATCTGAATGTTAGTCATAAAAGAATCACTTAACCATTATGAAATTCTCATATCTAAGAGTTTGAGATTCACGGTCGGAATAGAAATGATTTGAAAATTAACGGGGTTTTCTAGATGATGAAAATATACTTGGAGCAATCAATGGAAGGGCTAATCTTGTAGGGAAGGTGGACACCACATTTGCCGGGAAGTGCTGCAGCATTGCCTCCCTTGATTCCGGGAGTGGCTCTATAGGCATTCTTGAGACAACGACAAGCCACCTGACGGTCAGGAGTGGTTCTTGCGGCGGAGTTGAGTGCTTTCACGGAATCGCAACAAGCCCAAGACACCTTTCCTCCGTTGCGTGAGAAAGGTGAGGCAAGAAGCCAATCGAGAGACCACTTGACCACATGTTAGGGCATCTGCAGCATGTGGTGCTGCCACAACCATGCAAACCCAAACAAGGCACACAACCTTCAGGACACTAGAATTGGCCATAGTTACACGTACTTCCAAGCTCCTTGATGTTCACCTGTCTCTTTCTTTTCTCCTAGTGTTTTGCTAGATCAATGCAATGAGATACGCCTTTCTATGTGTTTATTTATAAGAGAAGGGCGTAACAAACTTCTTAGGTGGTTCTGGTCTCCTTGTTTGGCTTGGAGGATTGATGGTGGTTGAGATTTGAATGCTTTTCGATGTCTTTGTCGTTTTGCTTACGTGGATTCTCTCTAAAATGGTAAGCGTAAATGAATTTTCTAATTAACTTTTTTTCGTTGGTTTTGATTAGAATTCTAATTTGAAAGAACAAACTAGCAGACTAACGGGACCATTTTGGGAATTCTGGGTCACCTACTCATTCGATTTGAGTTTGCTTGTGTTTTAGTTTTTAGAACCAACCTGTAATTACATATCTTACAACTTCAATCATCCAGTGGTGATCATCCATGTGGTTCTTGCACCCACTACATAAAGCATAGATTGACGAGTGTGTGGAAAGACCAATCAGCCCCTAGTGCAACCCAAAACCCTTGCGACTTAATATCTTTAGCGCACTCCCATCAGTTTCCATCTTCGTGCAAGACCGATGTGGGCGGTTGGTATTCTTTTTTCTTTTAATATGTATAATTTCTTTGGTACAAATCCTGATTATAAATTATATGTCTATGGGAATGTTGAAGAAGGAGAAAAAAGAGTAATATGCATACGATATAGGTATAGTACGCTGAACATTACATAAAATGAGTGTAAATACAAGAATAGCTATTGTATTGAATGAAGACTGTAAGATTTTAGGAGTGACCAATCTAGGCCGTGTGTCTTGTCTAGCAAATTTTCAGAACACTCATTCATTTCCCCTTTCTCAATCTTACCGCTTCTCTCTGAGTAAACATATCCAGTTAACCGTTGAAAATCCCATAAGAAATTCGAACGCGGCTTTCTAGACTTTTATTTTCAATTATCTTAATCGATTATAGTTCAGACTTAACTTTGATGGGGGGGGTGAGAATGGGATCTATCTCAAAACACCTAGGAGTTGTTCATTTCAATGCTCAGGAACCATTCATGACACAACAGTGAAACCTCTCAGTAGCAAGAGCTTATTTTGTGCGTTGGAGTCCCTACTATTCACGCGATGTATAATGCATCTCTCACCAATTTAGAATGTCTATCCGATTGTGGTTATTTATAAATATTAGTTGCCAAGAAGAGAACTTCTTTTGACGTGCAACCTTTTCTTCTTCCTATTGTTAATGAGATGGAAGCTGATGCTCCAAAGGAACCTAGTTCGGAACAGTTTTCCACTTTAGTTGTTTAGCAAGTTTGTTGCTTGATACTCACAAATGACAAAATGGAATCCAACTAGGTGTATGTTTTTTAATTTTGGAGAGTAAAGTTCCTTTTAATTCCTTAAAATTCACAGCCCCTTTGAATGAGTAGGTTATAATCTTTCAATATTATTATTTTTTTAATAATTAACACTTCTTAGGAGAGTGGTCTCTATAGAATGTTTATTTAACTTATTCTTATTTCATAATTGTTCAAGAAATGCTTAGGGAACGTGTTTATCATACACTAAAAAAAGTCCAAAACTTTTTAAAAGCATACAAACGTAAAAAAATAAAAAATGTTTCCGCAAAGAAATATTGTCGTAGATTTGTTATCAAACAGACTCTAGTAATTGCAAAAAAGAAAAAAATAATCACAAATAAAGGACCTATCCATAATTTATACAACCTAATTTCGTAGTGTCTTAGAAAAAGGGATTGTGAAGGCCATGGCTAGGCTGGGATCAGTGAAGGCGGGAGTCAAGTTCTTGAACAGAGACTTGCTAATACAATTTCAATCTTGTCTCGCTTGTAAATATAAGAGTAGCTATTGTATTGAATTAGATTGTAAGATTTGAAGAATGATCAATCTAGGCCGTGTACTCTCTATCAAATTATCGAACAGATAAATCATTCATTTCCCCTTTCTCAATCTTACCGTTTTCGCTCTCGAGTAACCATATCAAAGTTAGCCGTTGAAAATCGCATAAGCAATTTGAACGGGGCTTCCAAGATCCTTATTTGCAATTATCATAATCAGTTGTAGTTTAGAGTTATCTTTGATTGGGGGGGGGGGCGGATGGGATCTTTCCAAAAACACATAGGATTTGTTCATTTAAATGCTCCGGAACCATTCACGCCACAACGGTGAAATCTCCCGTAGCAAGAGTTTCTTTTGTACGTAGGAGTTCCAACTATGCACGCAATGTATAATGAATCTGTCACCAATTTAGAAACTCTATCTCGATTGTGGTTATTTATCAAAATTAGTTGCCAAGAAGAGAACTTCTTTTGAAATACAAAACTTTTCTTCTTCCTATTGTTAATGAGATGGAAGTAGATGTGTCCGAAAAGAACATAGTTCAGAACAGTTTTCCGCTTTTGTTGTTTAGCAAATTTGTTGCTTTATACTGGCAAATGACAAAATGGAATTCAACCAGGTGTATCCTTTTTTAATTTTGTGTCTTTATTTTTGCAGAATAAAGTTTATTTTAGTAGCTCTTAGAAAAAGTGATTGTCAAGGCTATCGCTAGGTTGGGCTCAAGTGAAGCTGCCAGTCAAGCCCTTGAACCGAGACTTGCTAACACAATCTAATCTTGTCTCCCTTCTTGTTTTTTTTATCTTGAATCATCCTCCTCACAATGTCGGGGACATTCGACAAAACATTGGGTATGAGCACAAAAAATTTTTTTTTTTTTTTTTTTTGCATGTCGGTTTGGCTTGTTTTTGCACGTTATAGCCCACAATTTAAGAATGCTAAAAAGGTTGTATAAAATTTACAAGAATGTTGGTTTACAAATAAACAACGAGGATGGGAGATTTGAAATCAAATCACCTGGTGTGACAAGGGGAAGCGTTCTTAGTATTGTATGGTAATGTTCTAATGGCCAAATCGGCAACATGGCACAAATTTGCCCTTCAATATACATAGAAACTATTTGCTTCTCTATTCTTTCATCCACTTTCATATAATAAGAATCAAGGAAATGCTACATAGGGGTTGGGCGCCCACGTTTACCTACACCAAGACATTTCCAAACACGAATTTACCACCATGCCAATCTATTACCCGAATATGGAAAATGAGTGCTTCCGAGTTTTAGTCTCTATAATAATATAAAGAAATGAAAATTTTATGCGTAAGTAGGAATGAGTTTGCAAGAAGGGGCAATGTTAATATTTATTTCGTAGGGTCACCAAAACTAGGAGACAGACAACCAGCTCAACTGCCTTACAATTATATGTTAGAACATTGATAATGAGAAACTATAAAACTTCTCTAGCACTAATATGAAATTGCAGGATCTAAACATGTTTATTGATCTTCTTCGCCTCTATGCACTTTCACTTCACCTCACCCTGAAAACGTAACGAAATCTGAATGTTAGTCATAAAAGAATCACTTAACCATTATGAAATTCTCATATCTAAGAGTTTGAGATTCACGGTCGGAATAGAAATGATTTGAAAATTAACGGGGTTTTCTAGATGATGAAAATATACTTGGAGCAATCAATGGAAGGGCTAATCTTGTAGGGAAGGTGGACACCACATTTGCCGGGAAGTGCTGCAGCATTGCCTCCCTTGATTCCGGGAGTGGCTCTATAGGCATTCTTGAGACAACGACAAGCCACCTGACGGTCAGGAGTGGTTCTTGCGGCGGAGTTGAGTGCTTTCACGGAATCGCAACAAGCCCAAGACACCTTTCCTCCGTTGCGCAGAAAGGTGTGGCAAGAAGCCAATCGAGAGACCACTTGACCACAAGTTAGGGCATCTGCAGCATGTGGTGCTGCCATAACCATGCAAACCCAAACAAGGCACACAACCTTCAGGACACTAGAATTGGCCATAGTTACACGTACTTCCAAGCTCCTTGATGTTCACCTGTCTCTTTCTTTTCTCCTAGTGTTTTGCTAGATCAATGCAATGAGATACGCCTTTCTATGTGTTTATTTATAAGAGAAGGGCGTAACAAACTTCTTAGGTGGTTCTGGTCTCCTTGTTTGGCTTGGAGGATTGATGGTGGTTGAGATTTGAATGCTTTTCGATGTCTTTGTCGTTTTGCTTACGTGGATTCTCTCTAAAATGGTAAGCGTAAATGAATTTTCAAATTAACTTTTTTTCGTTGGTTTTGAATTAGAATTCTAATTTGAATGAACAAACTAGCAGACTAACGGGACCATTTTGGGAATTCTGGGTCACCTACTCATTCGACTTGAGTTTGCTTGTGTTTTAGTTTTTAGAACCAACCTGTAATTACATATCTTACAACTTCAATCATCCAGTGGTGATCATCCATGTGGTTCTTGCACCCACTACATAAAGCATAGATTGACGAGTGTGTGGAAAGACCAATCAGCCCCTAGTCCAACCCAAAACCCTTGTGACTTAATATCTTTAGCGCACTCCCATCAGTTTCCATCTTCGTGCAAGACCGATGTGGGCGGTTGGTATTCTTTTTTCTTTTAATATGTATAATTTCTTTGGTACAAATCCTGATTATAAATTATATGTCTATGGGAATGTTGAAGAAGGAGAAAAAAGAGTAATATGCATACGATATAGGTATAGTACGCTGAACATTACATAAAATGAGTGTAAATACAAGAATAGCTATTGTATTGAATGAAGACTGTAAGATTTTAGGAGTGACCAATCTAGGCCTTGTACTGTTAGCAAATTTTCAGAACACTCATTCATTTCCCCTTTCTCAATCTTACCGCTTCTCTTTGAGTAAACATATCCAGTTAACCGTTGAAAATCCCATAAGAAATTCGAACGGGGCTTTCTAGACTTTTATTTTCAATTATCTTAATCGATTATAGTTCAGAATTAACTTTGATGGGGGGGTGAGAATGGGATCTATCTCGAAACACCTAGGAGTTGTTCATTTCAATGCTCAGGAACCATTCATGACACAACAGTGAAACCTCTCAGTAGCAAGAGCTTATTTTGTGCGTTGGAGTCCCTACTATTCACGCGATGTATAATGCATCTCTCACCAATTTAGAATGTCTATCCGATTGTGGTTATTTATAAATATTAGTTGCCAAGAAGAGAACTTGTTTTGACGTGCAAGCTTTTCTTCTTCCTATTGTTAATTAGATGGAAGCTGATGCTCCAAAGGAACCTAGTTCGGAACAGTTTTCCACTTTAGTTGTTTAGCAAGTTTGTTGCTTGATACTCACAAATGACAAAATGGAATCCAACCAGGTATATCATTCATTTCTCCTTTCTCAATCTTACCGTTTCTGCTCTGAGTAACCATATCAAGTTAGCCGTTGAAAATCGCATAAGCAATTTGAACGGGGCTTCCAAGATCTTTATTTGCAATTATCATAATCAGTTATAGTTGAGAGTTATCTTTGATTTGGGGGGGTGGGCGGATGGGATCTTTCCAAAAACACATAGGATTTGTTCATTTAAATGCTCAGGAACCATTCACGCCACAACAGTGAAATATCCTGTAGCAACAGCCTTCTTTTTACGTAGGAGTTCCAACTATGCACGCAATGTATAATGAATGTCACCAATTTAGAAACTCTATCTTATTGTGGTTATATATCAAAATTAGTTACCAAGAAGAGAACTTCATTTGAAATACAAAACTTTTCTTCTTCCTGTTGTTAATGAGATGGAAGTAGATCCGTCCAAAAAGAACATAGTTCAAAACAGTTTTCCGCTTTTGTTGTTTAGCAAATTTGTTGCTTTATACTAGCAAATGAAAAAATGGAATTCAACCAGGTGTATCCAGGTGTATCCTTTTTTAATTTTATATTTTTATATTTGGAGAGTAAAGTTTGTTTTAGTAGCTCTTTGAAAAAGTGATTGTCAAGGCCATCGCTAGGTTGGGCTCAATGAAGCTGCCATTCAAGCCCTTGAACCGACACTTCTAACAAAATCTATTCTTGCCTCCCTTCTTGTTTGTCCCAAATGTTTCATCTTGAATCCTCCTCCTCACAATGTCGGGGACATTTTACAAAACATTGGGTTGAGACAGAATTTTTTTTTTTTTTGCTAGTCGGTTTGGCTTGTTTATGCACGTTATAGCCCACACTTTAAAAATGCTAAAAAGGATGTATAAAATTTATCACAATGATGGTTTAAAAATAAACAACGGGGATGGGAGATTTGAAATCAAATCACTTGGTGTGACAAGGGGAAGCGTTCTTAGTATTGTACGTTAATGTTCTAATGGCCAAATCGGCAACATGGCACAAATTTGCCCTTCAATATACATTGAAAACTATTTGCTTCTCTATTCTTTTATCCACTTTCATATGTTAAGAATCAAGGAAATGCTACATAGGGGTTCGGCTCCCACGTTTACCTACACCAAGACATTTCCAAACACGAATTTACCACCATGCCCATCTATTACCCGAATATGGAAAATGAGTGCTTCCGAGTTTTAGTCTCTATATAATATAAAGAAAGGAAAATTTTATGCGTAAGTAGGAATGAGTTTGCAAGAAGGGGCAATGTTAGTATTTATTTCGTAGAGTCACCAAAACTAGGAGACAGACAACCAGCTCAACTGCCTTACAATTATATGTTAGAACATTGATAACGAGAGACTATCAAACTTCTCTAGCACTAATGTGAAATTGCAGGATCTAGACATGTTTATTGATCTTCTTCGCCTCTAAGCACTTTCACTTCACCTCACCCTGAAAACGTAACCAAATCTGAATGTTAGTCATAAAAGAATCACTTAACCATTATGAAATTCTCATATCTAAGAGTTTGAGATTCACGGTAGGAATAGAAAGGATTTGAAAATTAACGGGGTTTTCTAGATGATGAAAATATACTTGGAGCAATCAATGGAAGGACTAATCTTGTAGGGAAGGTGGACACCACATTTGCCGGGAAGTGCTGCAGCATTGCCTCCCTTGATTCCGGGAGTGGCTCTATAGGCATTCTTGAGACAACGACAAGC
Organism: Hakea prostrata; assembly: GCF_041222555.1. Classification (NCBI taxonomy): domain Eukaryota; kingdom Viridiplantae; phylum Streptophyta; class Magnoliopsida; order Proteales; family Proteaceae; genus Hakea; species Hakea prostrata. The sequence goes on from NW_028291374.1 coordinate 12,256, forward strand.
CACCCGACGGTCAGGAGTCGTTCCTTCGGCGGAGTTGAGTGCTTTCACGGAATCACAACAAGCCCAAGACACCTTTCCTCCGTTGCGCAGAAAGGTGAGGCAAGAAGCCAATCGAGAGACCACTTGACCACATGTTAGGGCATCTGCAGCATGTGGTGCTGCCACAACCATGCAAACCCAAACAAGGCACACAACCTTCAGGACACTAGAATTGGCCATAGTTACACGTACTTCCAAATCTCCTTGAAGTTCACCTGTCTCTTTCTTTTCTCCTAGTGTTATGCTAGATCAATGCAATGAGATACGCCTTTCTATGTGTTTATTTATAAGAGAAGGGCGTAACAAACTTCTTAGGTGGTTCTGGTCTCCTTGTTTGGCTTGGAGGATTGATGGTGGTTGAGATTTGAATGCTTTTCGATGTGTTTGTCGTTTTGCTTACGTGGATTCTCTCTAAAATGGTAAGCGTAAATGAATTTTCTAATTAACTTTTTTTCGTTGGTTTTGAATTAGAATTCTAATTTGAATGAACAAACTAGAAGACTAACGGGACCATTTTGGGAATTCTGGGTCACCTACTCATTCGATTTGAGTTTGCTTTTGTTTTAGTTTTTAGAACCAACCCGTAATTACATATCTTAAAACTCCAATCATCTAGTGGTGATCATCCATGTGGTTCTTGCACCCACTACATAAAGCATAGATTTACGAGTGTGTGGAAAGACCAATCAGCCCCTAGTGCAAGAAATGCTTAGGGAACGTGTTTATCATACACTAAAAAAAGTCCAAAACTTTTTAAAAGCATACAAACGTAAAAAAATAAAAAATGTTTCCGCAAAGAAATATTGTCGTAGATTTGTTATCAAACAGACTCTAGTAATTGCAAAAAAGAAAAAAATAATCACAAATAAAGGACCTTTCCATAATTTATACAATTGAATTTCGTAGTGTCTTAGAAAAAGGGATTGTGAAGGCCATGGCTAGGCAGGGATCAGTAAAGCTGGCAGTCAAGTTCTTGAAACGAGACTTGCTAATACAATTTCAATCTTGTCTGCCTGTAAATATAAGAGTAGCTATTGTATTGAATTAGACTGTAAGATTTGAAGAGTGATCAATCTAGGCCGTGTACTCTCTATCAAATTATCAGAACAGATAAATCATTCATTTCCCCTTTCTCAATCTTACCGTTTCTGCTCAGAGTAACCATATCAAGTTAGCCGTTTAAAATCGCATAAGCAATTTGAACGGGGCTTCCAAGATCCTTATTTGCAATTATCATAATCAGTTGTAGTTTAGAGTTCTTTGATTTGGGGGGGGGCGGATGGGATCTTTCCAAAAACACATAGGATTTGTTCATTTAAATGCTCAGGAACCATTCACGCCACAACATTGAAATCTCCTCTAGCAAGAGTTTCTTTTGTACGTAGGAGTTCCAACTATGCACGCAATGTATAATGAATCTGTCACCAATTTAGAAACTCTATATGATTGTGGTTATTTATCAAAATTAGTTGCCAAGAAGAGAACTTCTTTTGAAATACAAAACTTTTCTTCTTCCTATTGTTAATGAGATGGAAGTAGATGTGTCCGAAAAGAACATAGTTCAAAACAGTTTTCCGCTTTTGTTGTTTAGCAAATTTGTTGCTTTATACTGGCAAATGACAAAATGGAATTCAACCAAGTGTATCCTTTTTAAATTTTGTGTCTTTATTATTGCAGAATAAAGTTTATTTTAGTAGCACTTAGAAAAAGTGATTGTCAAGGCTATCGCTAGGTTGGGCTCAGTGAAGCTGCCAGTCAAGCCCTTGAACCGAGACTTGCTAACACAATCTAATCTTGTCTCCCTTCTTGTTTTTTTTATCTTGAATCATCCTCCTCACAATGTCGGGGACATTTGACAAAACATTGGGTATGAGACAAAAAAAATTTTTTTTTTTTTTTTTTTTTTTGCATGTCGGTTTGGCTTGTTTTTGCACGTTATAGCCCACAATTTAAGAATGCTAAAAAGGTTGTATATAAATTTACAAGAATGTTGGTTTACAAATAAACAACGAGGATGGGAGATTTGAAATCAAATCATCTGGTGTGACAAGGGGAAGCGTTCTTAGTTTTGTATGGTAATGTTCTAATGGCCAAATCGGCAACATGGCACAAATTTGCCCTTCAATATACATAGAAAACTATTTGCTTCTCTATTCTTTTATCCACTTTCATACAATAAGAATCAAGGAAATGCTACATAGGGGTTGGGCGCCCACGTTTACCTACACCTAGACATTTCCAAACACGAATTTACCACCATGCCAATCTATTACCCGAATATGGAAAATGAGTGCTTCCGAGTTTTAGTCTCTATAATAATATAAAGAAATAAAAATTTTATGCGTAAGTAGGAATGAGTTTGCAAGAAGGGGCAATGTTAATATTTATTTCGTAGAGTCACCAAAACTAGGAGACAGACAACCAGCTCAACTCCCTTACAATTATATGTTAGAACATTGATAATGAGAGACTATCAAACTTCTCTAGCACTAATATGAAATTGCAGGATCTAGACATGTTTGTTGATCTTCTTCGCCTCTATGCACTTTCACTTCACCTCACCCTGAAAACGTAACGAAATCTGAATGTTAGTCATAAATGAATCACTTAACCATTATGAAATTCTCATATCTAAGAGTTTGAGATTCACGGTCGGAATAGAAATGATTTGAAAATTAACAAGGTTTTCTAGATGATGAAAATATACTTGGAGCAATCAATGGAAGGGCTAATCTTGTAGGGAAGGTGGACACCACATTTGCCGGGAAGTGCTGCAGCATTGCCTCCCTTGATTCCGGGAGTGGCTCTATAGGCATTCTTGAGACAACGACAAGCCACCCGACGGTCGGGAGTGGTTCTTGCGGGCGGAGTTGAGTGCTTTCACGGAATCGCAACAAGCCCAAGACACCTTTCCTCCGTTGCGCAGAAAGGTGAGGCAAGAAGCCAATCGAGAGACCACTTGACCACATGTTAGGGCATCTGCAGCATGTGGTGCTGCCACAACCATGCAAACCCAAACAAGGCACACAACCTTCAGGACACTAGAATTGGCCATAGTTACACGTACTTCCAAGCTCCTTGATGTTCACCTGTCTCTTTCTTTTCTCCTAGTGTTTTGCTAGATCAATGCAATGAGATACGCCTTTCTATGTGTTTATTTATAAGAGAAGGGCGTAACAAACTTCTTAGGTGGTTCTGGTCTCCTTGTTTGGCTTGGAGGATTGATGGTGGTTGAGATTTGAATGCTTTTCGATGTGTTTGTCGTTTTGCTTACGTGGATTCTCTCTAAAATGGTAAGCGTAAATGAATTTTCTAATTAACTTTTTTTCGTTGGTTTTGAATTAGAATTCTAATTTGAATGAACAAACTAGCAGACTAACAGGACCATTTTGGGAATTCTGGGTAACCTACTCATTCGATTTGAGTTTGCTTGTGTTTTTGTTTTTAGAACCAACCCGTAAATACATATCTTAAAACTTCAATCATCTGGTGGTGATCATCCATGTGGTTCTTGCACCCACTACATAAAGCATAGATTGACGAGTGTGTGGAAAGACCAATCAGCCCCTAGTGCAACCCAAAATCCTTGCGACTTAATATCTTTAGCGCACTCCCATCAGTTTCCATCTTCGTCCAAGACCGATGTGGGCGGTTGGTATTCTTTTTTCTTTTAATATGTATAATTTCTTTGGTACAAATCCTGATTATAAATTATATGTCTATGGGAATGTTGAAGAAGGAGAAAAAAGAGTAATATGCATACGATATAGGTGTAGTACGCTGAACATTACATAAAATGAGTGTAAATACAAGAATAGCTATTGTATTGAATTAAGACTGTAAGATTTTAGGAGTGACCAATCTAGGCCATGTACTGTCTAGCAGATTTTCAGAACACTCATTCATTTCCCCTTTCTCAATCTTACCGCTTCTCTCTGAGTAAACATATCCAGTTAACCTTTAAAATCCCATAAGAAATTCGAACGGGGCTTTCTAGACTTTTATTTTCAATTATCTTAATCGATTATAGTTCAGACTTAACTTTGATGGGGGAGTGAGAATGGGATCTATCTCAAAACACCTAGGAGTTGTTCATTTCAATGCTCAGGAACCATTCATGACACAACAGTGAAACCTCTCAGTAGCAAGAGCTTATTTTGTGCGTTGGAGTCCCTACTATTCAGGCGATGTATAATGCATCTCTCACCAATTTAGAATGTCTATCCGATTGTGGTTATTTATAAATATTAGTTGCCAAGAAGAGAACTTCTTTTGACGTACAACCTTTTCTTCTTCCTATTGTTAATGAGATGGAAGTTGATGCTCCAAAGGAACCTAGTTCGGAACAGTTTTCCACTTTAGTTGTTTAGCAAGTTTGCTGCTTGATACTCACAAATGACAAAATGGAATCCAACTAGGTGTATCTTTTTTAATTTTGGAGAGTAAAGTTCCTTTTAATTCCTTAAAATTCACAGCCCCTTTGAATGAGTAGGTTATAATCTTTCAATATTATTATTTTTTTAATAATTAACACTTCTTAGGAGAGTGCTCTCTATAGATTGTTTATTAAACTTATTCTTATTTCATAATTGTTCAAGAAATGCTTAGGGAACGTGTTTATCATACACTAAAAAAAATCCAAAACTTTTTAAAAGCATACAAACGTAAAAAAATAAAAAATGTTTCCGCAAAGAAACATTGTCGTAGAATTGTTATCAAACAGACTCTAGTAATTGCAAAAAAGAAAAAAATAATAATAAATAAAGGACCTATCCATAATTTATACAACCTAATTTCGTAGTGTCTTAGAAAAAGGGATTGTGAAGGCCATGGCTAGGCTGGGATCAGTAAAGCTGGGAGTCAAGTTCTTGAACTGAGACTTGCTAATACAATTTAAATCTTGTCTGCTTGTAAATATTAGAGTAGCTATTGTATTGAATTAGACTGTAAGATTTGAAGAGTGATCAATCTAGGCCGTGTACTCTCTATCAAATTATCAGAACAGATAAATCATTAATTTCCCCTTTCTCAATCTTACGATTTCTGCTCTGAGTAACCATATCAAGTTTGCCGTTGAAAATCGCATAAGCAATTTGAACGGGGCTTCCAAGATCTTTATTTGCAATTATCATAATCAGTTATAGTTTAGAGTTATCTTTGATTTGGGGGGGGGGCGGATGGGATCTTTCCAAAAACAGATAGGATTTGTACATTTAAATGCTCAGGAACCATTCACGCCACAACAATGAAATCTCCTGTAGCTAGAGCTTCTTTTGTACGTAGGAGTTCCAACTATGCACGCAATGTATAATGAATCTATCACCAATTTAGAAAGTCTATCTGATTTTGGTTTTTTATCAAAATTATTTGCCAAGAAGAGAACTTCTTTTGAAATACAAAACTTTTCTTCTTCCTATTGTTAATGAGATGGAAGTAGATGTGTCCAAAAAGAACATAGTTCAAAACAGTTTTCCGCTTTTGTTGTTTAGCAAATTTGTTGCTTTATTCTGACAGATGACAAAATGGAATTCAACCAGGTGTATCCTTTTTTAATTTTATGTTTTTATTTTTGGAGAGTAAAGTTTGTTTTAGTAGCTCTTAGAAAAAGTGATTGTCAAGGCCATCGCTAAGTTGGGCTCAGTGAAGCTGCCAAGTCAAGCCCTTGAACCGAGACTTGCTAACACAATCTAATCTTGTCTCCCTTCTTGTTTTTTTTATCTTGAATTCTCCTCCTCACAATGTCAGGGACATTTGACAAAATATTGGGTATGAGACAAAAAAAATTTTTTTTTTTTTTTTTTTTTTTGCTTGTCGGTTTGGCTTGTTTTTGCACGTTATAGCCCACACTTTAAGAATGCTTAAAAGGTTGTATAAAATTACAAGAATGTTGATTTACAAATAAACAACAAGGATAGGAGGTTTGAAATCAAATCACCTGGTGTGACAAGGGGAAGCCTTCTTAGTATTGTATGGTAATGTTCTAATGGCCAAATCGGCAAAATGGCACAAATTTGCCCTTCAATATACATAGAAAAGTATTTGCTTCCTATTCTTTTATCCACTTTCATATGATAAGAATGAAGGAAATGCTACATAGGGGTTCGGTGCCCACGTTTACCTACACCAAGACTCCAAACACGAATTTACCACCATGCCAATCTATTACCCGAATATGGAAAATGAGTGCTTCCGAGTTTTAGTCTCTATAATAATATAAAGAAAGGAAAATTGTATGCGTAAGTAGGAATGAGTTTGCAAGAAAGGGCAATGTTAATATTTATTTCGTAGAGTCACCCAAACTAGGAGACAGACAACCAGCTCAACTGCCTTACAATTATATGTCAGAACATTGATAACGAGAGACTACCAAACTTCTCTAGCACTAATGTGAAATTGCAGGATCTAGACATGTTTATTGATCTTCTTCGCCTCTAAGCACTTTCACTTCACCTCACCCTGAAAACGTAACCAAATCTGAATGTTAGTCATAAAAGAATCACTTAACCATTATGAAATCCTCATATCTAAGAGTTTGAGATTCACGGTAGGAATAGAAATGATTTGAAAATTAACGGGGTTTTCTAGATGATGAAAATATACTTGGAGCAATCAATGGAAGGGCTAATCTTGTAGGGAAGGTGGACACCACATTTGCCGGGAAGTGCTGCAAAGCATTGCCTCCCTTGATTCCGGGAGTGGCTCTATAGGCATTCTTGAGACAACGACAAGCCACCCGACGGTCAGGGAGTGGTTCTTGCGGCGGAGTTGAGTGCTTTCACGGAATCGCAACAAGCCCAAGACACCTTTCCTCCGTTGCGCAGAAAGGTGAGGCAAGAAGCCAATCGAGAGACCACTTGACCACATGTTAGGGCATCTGCAGCATGTGGTGCTACCACAACCATGCAAACCCAAACAAGGCACACAACCTTCAGGACACTAGAATTGGCCATAGTTACACGTACTTCCAAGCTCCTTGATGTTCACCTGTCTCTTTCTTTTCTCCTAGTGTTTTGCTAGATCAATGCAATGAGATACGCCTTTCTATGTGTTTATTTATAAGAGAAGGGCGTAACAAACTTCTTAGGTGGTTCTGGTCTCCTTGTTTGGCTTGGAGGATTGATGGTGGTTGAGATTTGAATGCTTTTCGATGTGTTTGTCGTTTTGCTTACGTGGATTCTCTCTAAAATGGTAAGCGTAAATGAATTTTCTAATTAACTTTTTTTCGTTGGTTTTGAATTAGAATTCTAATTTGAATGAACAAACTACAAGGCTAACTGTCACATCCTCCCAGCCGGTACCCTATCTGGCATACCCGAGAGTGTGATCCACAGCCCGAAGATCAGGTATCGAGTAATCAACCTCCCACATAAACAATAACATAATCATGAACAATCATAATAAAAGTGCGGAAGATAAACCATAGATCCAATAAGGAAAGAATGAATCATAAATAAATCAGAATACTAGATATAATCAGAGTGTCAGACAGATAAGTAAAGTGAGGCAAAATCCCACTCTACAACCAGCGGAAAAGTAGCTCTAAAAGATAATAAACTAGACAAAATCTAATCCCAGTAGCAAGTACAATGGGTAACTAAATTGTTCTCCACTTTATAGACAACATCCTTATAAGTGTAAATCTCATAAATGGCACAAGGACGCTTCCACTCAATGGTCGGACTAAGCATCGTACGGAGCATAACCACTCGCGGGATCTTCGAAGTGTAATTGTGGTAACCGCAATCACCTTCCCCGGAGATATGCCTCTTTGCCTTGCGCTTCTTCATAGGAACCGTCATAGTATTCAAGCACCGCAGGATAGTCTAACAAACATTGTACAATAAAGGAATGAGTTTCAAAGAAACTCGAAGAAGGCGCTTAAATCCATAATATCATAAATGGCAGGATTTCAGAACAAACATAAATGCAATATGATATGAGACAAGCAATGAATGAAAGAATCTAACTCTATGTATGCTGGTCTCTATCGGCAGACATGCTTTAAGTCATAGCACTGTACTTCTTTAGGAAGGTCTCAATCACTCATCATCAGTTGGTAATGGGTCCGGCATCCCTCGGGACATTCCGTGGCTAGGGGTTAAGTCACCACTCTCTCACATCACCATTGGTCTAAGTACCGGCGCATGTCGGGGTAAAACCTAGCCAAATGCAAGTCTTCTACTTAGTTACATCAAGTCGGATCCAGATACGTCCATTCCTCGTCCCCGACGATCCTTTCCGGTATCCTTCACACTAGAGTCCTCATAGTCCCTGACTACGGACTCATCAACCCTATTGATCATCCACATATGGTAAACGGGAAGCTTTCCCGTCCTCTCACGGGTTGGTTACCGGTCTTAAGCGCCCGTGAGCCCAAGTCTAACCATATGCAACCCTACCAATAAATGGCCCCCACAATGTGATTCTTGTCCTCTCACGGGTTGGTTACCGGTCTTGAGCGCCCATGAATCCCCATTGCTACCACGGGTCGTTCGGCCTCAATACCCCTCCGATTAGGGTCTGACATAACGGGACATCCTAGCCAAACACTACTAGACAGTCCTAGATATGTCATCCAACAGTTTAGGAAGGTGTCCAGAGGGCATCTCCGGAAACATCCCATAATATTCCCGTAGTAGTCCAAGGACAGAAGTGTCAAAAGGACACCTCTCCTTTCCAAACCATACTTAAGCATACACATGCATCAATTCATATCATCACATATATGGTAACTTCATATATGGAAAGAAATCAGTAATTGCAATCACTTGTATATAATTGGTAAGTAAATCATACATGAATCAATTTAATATGAATAAGTAATGCTACTGTAATCAAAGTTATGCAACAGTAGTATATCATTGTAAGAATCTAATTTAGGAAACATATCAATGATATTCAAATATAGAAATGCTATCTATGTAATTAAGGAAATAACCATCCTTACCTTTTATAACTCGCAAAGGAATCCTAAGAAATCAAGTAAGATCTTGGCAAACTTGAGAAGAAGGTCCTAAACAAGTATATACAACATATTAGGAAAGATCCCTAACGGAAAAGATACCAAAACATCCAACACGGACCAATGCTGGAGTTGTTGTACTCATTGGTCGAGTGGATTGGTCGATTGGTCCAATCGACCAATCGATCGACCAATGCAGACGATAGCCTAAAAAAACAGAGTTTTAAGATATGAAATCCGAATTTGGTGGTTCAAAAGGGTACTAATCAAGGGGTAAACTACATCAGTAGTATTCTAACATATAGGGGACCTCAAAACATTAATCCAAACAAGACATCAAGATCCAAATTAGGAAACAAAAAGTTACCATAATTAGATCAACCATGGATCTTGATGAATTCGAAATAGAAATCAAAGACAAGAACAATAGGAGGATGGATCATTGCTTCAGGTAAAGGTATCATGAAAACATACTTAGATCTTCAAGGAAATAGGCTTAAAAGCATAAATCTAAATAAGGAAACAAAACCTACCATATATGTAACCACCATGATTCATGAAGAACACATAGTATGGTAGAAGAGAACAACTAGAGATTGATAGATCATGGATCATGAAAAGAAAACACAGCAATTAACTACTAACATGATCAATATAGAAGATCCAAGGAGATCAGAATTCAAATCAGAAGTTTAACAAAGATTAGATCATGGTTTGATCATGATTCCTTCAAAAGCTTGCAATGATCATGGTTAAGATCATTGTTCTAGCCTCTAATCCTTAGGATGATCATGAGAGACAAGTCCAGAGATGTTTGCAACAGAGAATGCAGCATCTCCTCTACTGTCTCAACTCAAAAAGGAAAGAAAATAAGAGATAGAGGAGAAGAAGAGAGTGTAGACATACCTTTTGACGAAAAGGAAGAGTTTCGACGAAGATCCGTCAAGAAAATCACCAAGGATGCAAGGGAGATGACTTGCAGAGGTCTTTGGTTCGTTCCAAAGAGTTTGGAGGCAGCAAATACGAAGTGGACTCGAGATTGGACTTAAATAGAGCAAGAAAAACCTAATTGCCAAAGACAGCACTCGTTGGTCGAGTGGATTGGTCAATCGGGACCCGACCAATCGACCAATGCCGACAAAGCAAATCCAAAACAGGGAATTGAAGACCCAGATCAAATCCAATCCTAAAGGGGTTTTGCACACATGTCAAATGACTTACCTAATAGGTAGAAATGCCTTCAAACCAAGATAGAGAGCACTCCAAGTCCATCAACTAATCCGATCTTCATCAAGATTCAGTTTCCATAAATAGAACATCATCATCAACTTTCATGGATTCAAAGCCAGACACCAAGTCCTCCACTGGGATGGCCCAAAGCTGACTTCTTACTTTACTTCGGGTCATCGGACCTACAAATAACAAGGTTTCCGGGTCAAGGTTAGGGCTGGGTTTTACACTAACGGGACCATTTTGGGAATTCTGGGTCACCTACTCATTCGATTTGAGTTTGCTTGTGTTTTAGTTTTTAGAACCAACCCGTAATTACATATCTTAAAACTTCAATCATCTAGTGGTGATCATCCATGTGGTTCTTGCACCCACTACATAAAGCATAGATTGACGAGTGTGTGGAAAGACCAATCAGCCCCTAGTGCAACCAAAAACCCTTGCGACTTAATATCTTTAGCGCACTCCCATCAGATTCCGTCTTCGTGCAAGACCGATGTGGGTGGTTGGTATTCTTTTTTCTTTTAATATGTATAATTTCTTTGGTACAAATCCTGATTATAAATTATATGTCTTTGGGAATGTTGAAGAAGGAGAAAAAAGAGTAATATGTATAGGATATAGGTGTAGTACACTGAACATTACATAAAATGTGTGTAAATACAAGAATAGCTATTGTATTGAATAAAGACTGTAAGATTTTAGGAGTGACCAATCTAGGCCATGTACTACAACAACAACAACAACAACAATAAGCCTTGTCCCAACTAAATGGGGTCGGCTACATGGATTTTTGCCCTCCAATCAGTTCTGTTCGAGGCCATGCTAGATACAAGGCCTAAGCTATACATATCCTTTCTCACCACTTCTCCTAAGGTTATCTTAGGTCTACCCCTAGCTCTTCTAGTTCCTTCAATATGGATTATATCACTTCTCCGTACTGGAGCATTTATAGGTCTCCGTTGAACGTGGCCGTGCCACCTCAAACGACTTTCTCTAAGCTTATCACTTATGGGAGCAACTCCCAGCCCAACTCTAATATGATCGTTTCTTATCTTATCCATCCTAGTTTTGCCACTCATCCATCTTGGCATCCTCATTTCTGCTACACTGAGTTTGTCTATATGATTCTTTTTAACAGCCCAACACTCTGCACCGTACATCATAGCTGGTCGAACAACGGTCCTATAAAATTTTCCTTTAAGCTTTAATGGAATACGCCGATCACATAAGACTCCGGACACACCCCTCCACTTCATCCACCCTATTTTAATTCTTTGGGAAACCTCATCTTCCAAATCACCTCTTTTACTTATGATTGAACCTAGGTACCTAAAACAATCACTCTGAGAAATCTCTTTATTGTCAAGTATCACCACCTCATCATCTAGCCGATCATGACTAAAGTTACAAACTAAATATTCTGTCTTCGATCTACTAAGTTTAAAGCCTTTTGATTCCAAAGCTAATCTCCATGATTCTAATTTGGTATTAATCCCCACTTGGGTCTCATCAATCAACACAATATCATCCGCAAAAAGCATACACCAGGGGACCTCATCTTGAATGTCTTTGGTTAATTCATCCATTACCAGTGCAAATAGATATGGGCTTAAAGTTGACCCTTGATGTAGCCCAACTGTTATCGGGAATTCATTACTTTGTCCCCCCACTGTTCTAACACTAGTCACCGAACCATCATACATATCCTTAACTATATCTATATATTTACTTGCAACACTTCTTTTCTCTAGTACTTGCCAAATTAACGCTCTAGGGACTCTATCATAAGCTTTTTCTAGGTCAATAAATACCATATGAAGATCTTTCCTACATTCTCTATACCTTTCCATAAGTCTCCTAATTAAGTAAATAGCCTCCGTTGTAGATCTTCCTGGCATAAACCCAAATTGGGTCTCCGTAACTGTAGTTAAGTGTCTCAAACAGGTTTCAATTATTCTCTCCCATAATTTCATCGTATGGCTCATCAATTTAATGCCCCTATAGTTATTACAACTTTGAATATCTCCATAATTTTTGTAAATTGGAACCACAACACTTCTCCTCCAATCATCTGGCATTTTCCCTGTGCTCATAATCTTATTAAACAACTTAGTCAACCAAACTAGTCCATGGGTTCCTAAGCTCTTCCATACTTCAATTGGGATTTCATCAGGACCTTGTGTCTTGCCGAGTTTCATCCTCCTTAAAGCTTCTTTTACTACGGACATCGAAATTCTACGTATATAAGTTCGGACCTTGGTGCCTTGGTGAAAAGTGTAATCGTCCGAAACATAAGTGCTTGAAGAATGCTCATTTAGTAAACTAGAGAAATAGGTTTCCCATCTTTTCTTAGTATCCTCCTCACAAACTAATACTTTACCATCTCCATTTTTAATACATCTAACATGGTCAAGATCTCTACTCATCCTATCCCTCATTTTAGCTATCTTATAAATAGATTTTTCCCCTCCCTTTGTGCAAAATTTATTATACAACTCTTCATATTTCCTTTCCCTTGCTTTTCCTGCAATTTTCGTAGCTTCATTTCTATCCAACCTATACCTATTAATCTAGGCCATAATCTAGGCCATGTACTGTCTAGCAAATTTTCATAACACTCATTCATTTCCCCTTTCTCAATCTTACCGCTTCCTCTCTAAGTAAACATATCCAGTTAACCGTTGAAAATCCCATAAGAAATTCGAACGCGGCTTTCTAGACTTTTATTTTCAATTATCTTAATCAATTATAGTTCAGACTTAACTTTGATGGGGGGGTGAGAATGGGATCTATCTCAAAACACCTAGGAGTTGTTCATTTCAATGCTCAGGAACCATTCATGACACAACAGTGAAACCTCCAGTAGCAAGAGCTTATTTTGTGCGTTGGGGTCCCTACTATTCACGCGATGTATAATGCATCTCTCACCAATTTAGAATGCCTATCCGATTGTGGTTATTTATAAATATTAGTTGCCAAGAAGAGAACTTCTTTTGACGTGCAACCTTTTCTTCTTCCTATTGTTAATGAGATGGAAGCTGATGCTCCAAAGGAACTTAGTTCGGAACAGTTTTCCACTTTAGTTGTTTCGCAAGTTTGTTGCTTGATACTCACAAATGACAAAATGGAATCCAACAAAGTGTATCTTTTTTAATTTTGGAGAGTAAAGTTCCTTTTAATTCCTTAAAAATCACAGCCCCTTTGAATGAGTAGGTTATAATCTTTCAATATTATTATTTTTTTAATAATTAACACTTCTTAGGAGACTGCTCTCTATAGATTGTTTATTTAACTTATTCTTATTTCATAATTGTTCAAGAAATGCTTAGGGAACGTGTTTATCATACACTAAAAAAAGTCCAAAACTTTTTAAAAGCATACAAACGTAAAAAAATAAAAAATGTTTCCGCAAAGAAATATTGTCGTAGATTTGTTATCAAACAGACTCTAGTAATTGCAAAAAAGAAAAAAATAATCACAAATAAAGGACCTTTTCATAATTTATACAACATAATTTGGTAGTGTCTTAGAAAAAGGGATTGTGAAGGCCATGGCTAGGCTGGGATCAGTAAAGCTGGCAGTCAAGTTCTTGAACCGAGACTTGCTAATACAATTTCAATCTTGTCTGCCTGTAAATATAAGAGTAGCTATTGTATTGAATTAGACTGTAAGATTTGAAGAGTGATCAATCAAGGTTGTGTACTCTCTATCAAATTATTAGAACAGATAAATCATTAATTTCCCCTTTCTCAATCTTACCGTTTCTGCTCTGAGTAACCATATCAAGTTAGCCGTTGAAAATCGCATAAGCAATTTGAACGGGGCTTCCAAGATCTTTATTTGCAATTATCATAATCAGTTGTAGTTTAGAGTTCTTTGATTTGGGGGGGGCGGATGGGATCTTTCCAAAAACACATAGGATTTGTTCATTTAAATGCTCTCGGGAACCATTCACGCCACAACGGTGAAATCTCCCCGTAGCAAGAGCTTCTTTTGTACGTAGGAGTTCCAACTATGCACGCAATGTATAATGAATCCGCCACCAATTTAGAAACTCTATCTCGATTGTGGTTATTTATCAAAATTAGTTGCCAAGAAGAGAACTTCTTTTGAAATACAAAACTTTTCTTCTTCCTATTGTTAATGAGATGGAAGTAGATGTGTCCGAAAAGAACGTAGTTCAGAACAGTTTTCCGCTTTTGTTGTTTAGCAAATTTGTTGCTTTAAACGGGCAAATGACAAAATGGAATTCAACCAGGTGTATCCTTTTTTAATTTTGTGTTTTTATTTTTGGAGAATAAAGTTTATTTTAGTAGCTCTTAGAAAAAGTGATTGTCAAGCCTATCGCTAGGTTGGGCTCAGTGAAGCTGCCAGTCAAGCCCTTGAACCGAGACTTGCTAACACAATCTAATCTTGTCTCCCTTCTTGTTTTTTTATCTTGAATCCTCCTCCTCACAATGTCGGGGACATTTGACAAAACATTGGGTATGAGACAAAAAAAAAAATTTTTTTTTTTTTTTTTTGCATGTCGGTTTGGCTTTTTTTTGCACGTTATAGCCCACAATTTAAGAATGCTAAAAAGGTTGTATAAAATTTACAAGAATGTTGGTTTACAAATAAACAACGAGGATGGGAGATTTGAAATCAAATCACCTGGTGTGACAAGGGGAAGCGTTCTTAGTATTGTATGGTAATGTTCTAATGGCCAAATCGGCAACATGGCACAAATTTGCCCTTCAATATACATAGAAAACTATTTGCTTCTCTATTCTTTTATCCACTTTCATATGATAAGAATCAAGGAAATGCTACATAGGGGTTGGGCGCCCACGTTTACCTACACCAAGACATTTCCAAACACAAATTTACCACCATGCCAATCTATTACCCGAATATGGAAAATGAGTGCTTCCGAGTTTTAGTCTCTATAATAATATAAAGAAAGGAAAATTTTATGCGTAAGTAGGAATGAGTTTGCAAGAAGGGGCAAGGTTAATATTTATTTCGTAGAGTCACCCAAACTAGGAGACAGACAACCATCTCAACTGCCTTACAATTATATGTTAGAACATTGATAACGAGAGACTATCAAACTTCTCTAGCACTAATGTGAAATTGAAGGATCTAGACATGTTTATTGATCTTCTTCGCCTCTATGCACTTTCACTTCACCTCACCCTGAAAACGTAATGAAATCTGAATGTTAGTCATAAAACAATCACTTAACCATTATGAAATTCTCATATCTAAGAGTTTGAGATTCACGGTAGGAATAGAAATGATTTGAAAATTAACGGGGTTTTCTAGATGATGAAAATATACTTGGAGCAATCAATGGAAGGGCTAATCTTGTAGGGAAGGTGGACACCACATTTGCCGGGAAGTGCTGCAGCATTGCCTCACTTGATTCCGGGAGTGGCTGTATAGGCATTCTTGAGACAACGACAAGCCACCCGACGGTCAGGAGTGGTTCTTGCGGCGGAGTTGAGTGCTTTCACGGAATCGCAACAAGCCCAAGACACCTTTCCTCCGTTGCGCAGAAAGGTGAGGCAAGAAGCCAATCGAGAGACCACTTGACCACATGTCAGGGCATCTGCAGCATGTGGTGCTTCCACAACCATGCAAACCCAAACAAGGCACACAACCTTTAGGACACTAGAATTGGCCATAGTTACACGTACTTCCAAGCTCCTTGATGTTCACCTGTCTCTTTCTTTTCTCCTAGTGTTTTGCTAGATCAATGCAATGAGATACGCCTTTCTATGTGTTTATTTATAAGAGAAGGGCGTAACAAACTTCTTAGGTGGTTCTGGTCTCCTTGTTTGGCTTGGAGGATTGATGGTGGTTGAGATTTGAATGCTTTTCGATGTGTTTGTCGTTTTGCTTACGTGGATTCTCTCTAAAATGGTAAGCGTAAATGAATTTTCTAATTAACTTTTTTTCGTTGGTTTTGAATTAGAATTCTAATTTGAATGAACAAACTAGAAGGCTAACGGGACCATTTTGGGAATTCTGGGTCACCTACTCATTCGATTTGAGTTTGCTTGTGTTTTAGTTTTTAGAACCAACCCGTAATTACATATCTTAAAACTTCAATCATCTAGTGGTGATCATCCATGTGGTTCTTGCACCCACTACATAAAGCATAGATTGACGAGTGTGTGGAAAGACCAATCAGCCCCTAGTGCAACCCAATACCCTTGCGACTTAATATCTTTAGCGCACTCCCATCAGTTTCCATCTTCGTGCAAGACCGATGTGGGCGGTTGGTATTCTTTTTTCTTTTAATATGTATAATTTCTTTGGTACAAATCCTGATTATAAATTATATGTCTATGGGAATGTTGAAGAAGGAGAAAAAAGAGTAATATGTATAGGATATAGGTGTAGTACACTGAATATTACATAAAATGTGTGTAAATACAAGAATAGCTATTGTATTGAATAAAGACTGTAAGATTTTAGGAGTGACCAATCTAGGCCATGTACTGTCTAGCAAATTTTCATAACACTCATTCATTTCCCCTTTCTCAATCTTACCGCTTCCTCTCTAAGTAAACATATCCAGTTAACCGTTGAAAATCCCATAAGAAATTCGAACGTGGCTTTCTAGACTTTTATTTTCAATTATCTTAATCAATTATAGTTCAGACTTAACTTTGATGGGGGGGTGAGAATGGGATCTATCTCAAAACACCTAGGAGTTGTTCATTTCAATGCTCAGGAACCATTCATGACACAACAGTGAAACCTCCAGTAGCAAGAGCTTATTTTGTGCGTTGGAGTCCCTACTATTCACGCGATGTATAATGCATCTCTCACCAATTTAGAATGCCTATCCGATTGTGGTTATTTATAAATATTAGTTGCCAAGAAGAGAACTTCTTTTGACGTGCAACCTTTTCTTCTTCCTATTGTTAATGAGATGGAAGCTGATGCTCCAAAGGAACCTAGTTCGGAACAGTTTTCCACTTTAGTTGTTTAGCAAGTTTGTTGCTTGATACTCACAAATGAAAAAATGGAATCCAACCAGGTGTATCTTTTTTAATTTTGGAGAGTAAAGTTCCTTTTAATTCCTTAAAATTCACAGCCCCTTTGAATGAGTAGGTTATAATCTTTCAATATTATTATTTTTTTAATAATTAACACTTCTTAGGAGAGTGCTCTCTATAGATTGTTTATTTAACTTATTGTTATTTCATAATTGTTCAAGAAATGCTTAGGGAACGTGTTTATCATACACTAAAAAAAGTCCAAAACTTTTTAAAAGCATACAAACGTAAAAAAATAAAAAATGTTTCCGCAAAGAAATATTGTCGTAGATTTGTTATCAAACAGACTCTAGTAATTGCAAAAAAAGAAAAAAAATAATCACAAATAAAGGACCTTTTCATAATTTATACAACCTAATTTGGTAGTGTCTTAGAAAAAGGGATTGTGAAGGCCATGGCTAGGCTAGGTTCAGTAAAGCTGGCAATCAAGTTCTTGAACCGAGACTTGCTAATACAATTTCAATCTTGTCTGCCTGTAAATATAAGAGTAGCTATTGTATTGAATTAGACTATCAGATTTGAAGAGTGATCAATCTAGGCCATGTACTCTCTATCAAATTATCAGAACAGATAAATCATTCATTTCCCCTTTCTCAATCTTACCGTTTCTCCTCTAAGTAACCATATCAAGTTAGCCGTTGAAAATCGCATAAGCAATTTGAACGGGGCTTCCAAGATCTTTATTTGCAATTATCATAATCAGTTGTAGTTTAGAGTTCTTTGATTTGGGGGGGGGCGGATGGGATCTTTCCAAAAACACATAGGATTTGTTCATTTAAATGCTCAGGAACCATTCACGCCACAACAGTGAAATCTCCTGTAGCAAGAGCTTCTTTTGTACGTAGGAGTTCCAACTATGCACGCAATGTATAATGAATCTATCACCAATTTAGAAACTCTATCTGATTGTGGTTATTTATCAAAATTAGTTGCCAAGAAGAGAACTTCTTTTGAAATACAAAACTTTTCTTCTTCCTATTGTTAATGAGATGGAAGTAGATGTGTCCGAAAAGAACATAGTTCAGAACAGTTTTCCGCTTTTGTTGTTTAGCAAATTTGTTGCTTTATACTGGCAAATGACAAAATGGAATTCAACCAGGTGTATCCTTTTTTAATTTTGTGTTTTTATTTTTGGAGAATAAAGTTTATTTTAGTAGCTCTTAGAAAAAGTGATTGTCAAGCCTATCGCTAGGTTGGGCTCAGTGAAGCTGCCAATCAAGCCCTTGAACCAAGACTTGCTAACACAATCTAATCTTGTCTCCCTTCTTGTTTTTTTATCTTGAATCCTCCTCCTCCTCACAATGTCGGGGACATTTGACAAAACATTGGGTATGAGACAAAAAAAAAAAATTTTTTTTTTTTTTTTTGCATGTCGGTTTGGCTTTTTTTTGCACGTTATAGCCCACAATTTAAGAATGCTAAAAAGGTTGTATAAAATTTACAAGAATGTTGGTTTACAAATAAACAACGAGGATGGGAGATTTGAAATCAAATCACCTGGTGTGAGAAGGGGAAGCATTCTTTGTATTGTATGGTAATGTTCTAATGGCCAAATCGGCAACATGGCACAAATTTGCCCTTCAATATACATAGAAAACTATTTGCTTCTCTATTCTTTTATCCACTTTCATATGATAAGAATCAAGGAAATGCTACATAGGGGTTGGGCGCCCACGTGTACCTACACCAAGACATTTCCAAACACGAATTTACCACCATGCCAATCTATTACCCGAATATGGAAAATGAGTGCTTCCGAGTTTTAGTCTCTATAATAGTATAAAGAAATGGAAAATTTTATGCGTAAGTAGGAATTAGTTTGCAAGAAGGGGCAAGGTTAATATTTATTTCGTAGAGTCACCCAAACTAGGAGACAGACATTCATCTCAACTGCCTTACAATTATATGTTAGAACATTGATAAGTAGAGACTATCAAACTTCTCTAGCACTAATGTTAAATTGCAGGATCTAGACATGTTTATTGATCTTCTTCGCCTCTATGCACTTTCACTTCACCTCACCCTGAAAACGTAACGAAATCTGAATGTTAGTCATAAAAGAATCACTTATTCATTATGAAATTCTCATATCTAAGAGTTTGAGATTCACGGTAGGAATAGAAATGATTTGAAAATTAACGGGGTTTTCTAGATGAGGAAAATATACTTGGAGCAATCAATGGAAGGGCTAATCTTGTAGGGAAGGTGGACACCACATTTGCCGGGAAGTGCTGCAGCATTGCCTCCCTTGATTCCGGGAGTGGCTGTATAGGC
This sequence comes from Hakea prostrata, assembly GCF_041222555.1. Lineage (NCBI taxonomy): Eukaryota > Viridiplantae > Streptophyta > Magnoliopsida > Proteales > Proteaceae > Hakea > Hakea prostrata. The sequence continues at coordinate 31,816 of NW_028291374.1, forward strand.
ATTCTTGAGACAACGACAAGCCACCCGACGGTCACGAGTGGTTCTTGCGGCGGAGTTGAGTGCTTTCACGGAATCGCAACAAGCCCAAGACACCTTTCCTCCGTTGCGCAGAAAGGTGAGGCAAGAAGCCAATCGAGAGACCACTTGACCACATGTCAGGGCATCTGCAGCATGTGGTGCTTCCACAACCATGCAAACCCAAACAAGGCACACAACCTTCAGGACAATAGAATTGGCCATAGTTACACGTACTTCCAAGCTCCTTGATGTTCACCTGTCTCTTTCTTTTCTCCTAATGTTTTGCTAGATCAATGCAATGAGATACGCCTTTCTATGTGTTTATTTATAAGAGAAGGGCGTAACAAACTTCTTAGGTGGTTCTGGTCTCCTTGTTTGGCTTGGAGGATTGATGGTGGTTGAGATTTGAATGCTTTTCGATGTGTTTGTCGTTTTGCTTACGTGGATTCTCTCTAAAATGGTAAGCGTAAATGAATTTTCTAATTAACTTTTTTTCGTTGGTTTTGAATTAGAATTCTAATTTGAATGAACAAACTAGAAGGCTAACGGGACCATTTTGGGAATTCTGGGTCACCTACTCATTCGATTTGAGTTTGCTTGTGTTTTAGTTTTTAGAACCAACCCGTAATTACATATCTTAAAACTTCAATCATCTAGTGGTGATCATCCATGTGGTTCTTGCACCCACTACATAAAGCATAGATTGACGAGTGTGTGGAAAGACCAATCAGCCCCTAGTGCAACCCAAAACCCTTGCGACTTAATATCTTTAGCGCACACTCATTCAGCAGATTTTCAGAACACTCATTCATTTCCCCTTTCTCAATCTTACCGCTTCTCTCTGAGTAAACATATTCAGTTAACCTTTGAAAATCCCATAAGAAATTCGAACGGGGCTTTCTAGACTTTTATTTTCAATTATCTTAATCGATTATAGTTCAGACTTAACTTTGATGGGGGTGGTGAGAATGCGATCTATCTCAAAACACCTAGGAGTTGTTCATTTTAATGCTCAGGAACCATTCATGACACAACAATGAAACCTCTCAGTAGCAAGAGCTTATTTTGTGCGTTGGAGTCTCTACTATTCACGCGATGTATAATGCATCTCTCACCAATTTAGATTGTCTATCCGATTGTGGTTATTTATAATTATTAGTTGCCAAGAAGAGAACTTCTTTTGACGTGCAAGCTTTTCTTCTTCCTATTGTTAATGAGATGGAAGCTGATGCTCCAAAGGAACCTAGTTCGGAACTGTTTTCCACTTTAGTTGTTTAGCAAGTTTGTTGTTTGATACTCACAAATAACAAAATGGAATCCAACCAGGTGTATCTTTTTTAATTTTGGAGAGTAAAGTTCCTTTTAATTCGTTAAAATTCACAGCCCCTTTGAATGAGTAGGTTATAATCTTTCAATATTATTATTTTTTTAATAATTAACACTTCTTAGGAGAGTGCTCTCTATAGATTGTTTATTAAACTTATTCTTATTTCATAATTGTTCAAGAAATGCTTAGGGAACGTGTTTATCATACACTAAAAAAAATCCAAAACTTTTTAAAAGCATACAAACGTAAAAAAATAAAAAATGTTTCCGCTAAGAAATATTGTCGTAGAATTGTTATCAAACAGACTCTTGTAATTGCAAAAAAGAAAAAAATAATAACAAATAAAGGACCTATCCATAATTTATACAACCTAATTTGGTAGTGTCTTAGAAAAAGGGATTGTGAAGGCCATGGCTAGGCTGGGATCAGTAAAGCTGGCAGTCAAGTTCTTGAACCGAGACTTGCTAATACAATTTCAATCTTGTCTGCCTATAAATATAAGAGTAGCTATTGTATTGAATTAGACTGTACGATTTGAAGAGTGATCAATCTAGGCCGTGTACTCTCTATCAAATTATCAGAACAGATAAATCATTCATTTCCCCTTTCTCAATCTTACCGTTTCTGCTCTGAGTAACCATATCAAGTTAGCCGTTGAAAATCGCATAAGCAATTTGAACGGGGCTTCCAAGATCTTTATTTGCAATTATCATAATCAGTTGTAGTTTACAGTTCTTTGATTTGGGGGGGCGGATGGGATCTTTCCAAAAACACATAGGATTTGTTCATTTAAATGCTCAGGAACCATTCACGCCACAACAGTGAAATCTCCTGTAGCAAGAGCTTCTTTTGTACGTAGGAGTTCCAACTATGCACGCAATGTATAATGAATCTGTCACCAATTTAGAAACTCTATCTCATATCTAAGAGTTTGAGATTCACGGTAGGAATAGAAATGATTTGAAAATTAACGGGGTTTTCTAGATGATGAAAATATACTTGGAGTAATCAATGGAAGGGCTAATCTTGTAGGGAAGGTGGACACCACATTTGCCGGGAAGTGCTGCAGCATTGCCTTCCTTGATTCCGGGAGTGGCTCTATAGGCATTCTTGAGACAACAACAAGCCACCTGACGGTCAAGAGTGGTTCTTGCGGCGGAGTTGAGTGCTTTCACGGAATCGCAACAAGCCCAAGACACCTTTCCTCCGTTGCGCAGAAAGGTGAGGCAAGAAGCCAATCGAGAGACCACTTGACCACATGTCAGGGCATCTGCAGCATGTGGTGCTTCCACAACCATGCAAACCCAAACAAGTCACACAACCTTCAGGACACTAGAATTGGCCATAGTTACACGTACTTCCAAGCTCCTTGATGTTCACCTGTCTCTTTCTTTTCTCCTAGTGTTTTGCTAGATCAATGCAATGAGATACGCCTTTCTATGTGTTTATTTATAAGAGAATGTCGTAACAAACTTCTTAGGTGGTTCTTGTCTCCTTGTTTGGCTTGGAGGATTGATGGTGGT
>NW_028291375.1:0-34799 GCF_041222555.1 Hakea prostrata
GTGATTAAAACAATGAGTTTATTATGTATATTGTCAACAATGTTGTATTATTTTATCACCTTTGTTAACGGGTGTACATTGTTGTACTGATTTGAACTATTTTGTGCACCCCTAGTATTAAGTTGCTTCAGTTCTTTAATAATCATATTTATTTGTCTATTTCTTAGCATTGTTGCTGCTAGTTTTGTGTCATTTTACTTTGTCAAATACACTAGATTAATCCGATATGACATTATTAAATTAATTTGTTGTATTATCAACATGTTAAGACTTGTACTATTATCTTTTATATGATGTATATGGTGTTTTAAATTCAAGTTTCTCTTATATCAGAATTATCTTCTTTCGGTGAGTTGGAAATTGTAAATTGTTTAGGCTCTGTTGGACACTAGTCTGCCAGTGTTAGGGAGCTAGAGAGTGATATTGTGTTTTATTTGCCATGAATATTACATGTTTTGTCTAGTACAATATTTGTGAATTACTGATGTTGCTTTGGTCAACATACTTGAGACTAGTACTGTCATTTTCTGGATGTTATACTTGTTGCTTTAAACTCAGCGCCTGTTATATTTGTTTTGTCTTGAGTAAGCCCTATATTCTCTAATATTTAATTTCTAAATTATTATTGTTGGTAAACAGTTTCAAACTTGTATTCTTGCCTTTGTGCCATACTTGGTATTTAAAATTCAGACCTTATTATATCATAAATTTTTTGGGTGTTTTGGTAGTTGTTGAGACCCTAGTGGAGACTTTTGAGAGATTTGTGGTGCTAGGGGAGGATTATTCTCTTAGTGTGTTAGCCCCTTGCCTTGCTGTGGCTATAGGTTAAGGTGAAAACCCTCGGTATCCCGGTTTTAGGGCTCCAGTGGTGAGCTCAGGGTAGATATGGTAGAAGGTAGGTGGAATTTGACATTCTCTTTACCTTACTTGCAGAGAAGAGAGAGAGAGAGAGAGAGAGAGAGAGAGAGAGAGAGAGAGATTATTTTTTGAGAAACTTTGATGACCCAGGTACTTTCTTTGGAAGCATAGACTTTACTTTGAAGACCTAGTTTCTCAAGGTGTCATTGGGTGCACACTTTGGTTTACTGTTGTGAAAAAGTACAACGCAAGTGTACGCTGTCGTAACAAGTAATATATGATAAAAGATCGATCCCTCGAAGACTATAGATTAAGTACCAAATTAATTATACCAATTTTTATTTGAACAAATAATAAGGAAGATAATTATTCTAGACTATATTGCAAATTGAAAGTTAAATTGAGATTATTAATTGCTAAAGACCTAGGGGTCAGATTTCACCATAACTAAGCATTCCCACCATTTTCTCCCTCTTTATAATTTGAGAAATATTTTCCTGATTGATAGTCGAGATTCCCTTTCCTATCTATTAGTCTCTCTCGAGTACTAATAGAAATTCTCTCAATTGCTAACCCACTATATTTCTATGTGAGTTACAACAACTGGGAAATCATTAAATTCTGTGGATTCCCATGTAATAACTACACAAACCATGTAAGTATATCTCTATCTTACATGTAATTCATGGCTTTTACTCCAATGAACTAGACACATAAATCCCCTCTCAGATCATTATGATTAACAAATCAGTTGATTAGTGGCCAATTAATCAAAAGCATGAAGAATAGAAGTAAAAACTCAATCAAAGGAAACAATATTCAAAATTATATTGATGAATTCAAGAGTGGGAATTCAAAGATAGGCTACATCTGATCCCTAGAAAAACTAAATTAGTTCATACTAGAAACTAAAAACATTACAGAGGAGTTCAAAAACATTGAAAGAAGATCAAGAAAAACTTATTCCCAAGCTTCAGATCTCCAAAGCCAACCAACGTCTCTTGGTTTGATCTCTCCGCTCCTCCAAAGCTCTCAAAAACGTCCTCCCCCTCTTCCTGGAGTTTGATCTCCTTTTATAGATTAATTAAACTCAGAGTTTGAATCAAACTTAGAGTTCTTATCTGACTTAACCAATGAGTGTTTTGACGTATGAATCGGACTAACTTAGAGATCTCCAATGCATAATCCCACCGTTGGATTTGAAGACCAAGAAGTCGTGAAGCTCTCCTCCAAAAATCAGCTCGATCGGACACCATATGACCATCCGATGAAGATCTTGATCAAAACTGGACAGAGACACTCAAAATCGGGATTCTTCTATCCTTCTTATTTGAATTGGATTCTTCTTCCTCTTTTCCCTTCTTTGGTCAAATCCTAAATAGGAAATAAAACGTAGAAGCATACAAGGACTCATTCTCTTTATGTTTTTGACTTGAGGTAGGACTCTTGCAATAATACCAGATTTGATTGATAATTTCCTACATGTAAAAGTAATAAATCTTTATTAGAATTTGTTAGGAAATATATAAAATCACCAAAATTATAGAAATTAAAGGAAAGGGTGCAACATATTCATTTTCATATCATATTAGGGTAAATTGATATAAAACAATTGTAAATACATGGAAATATTCTTATATGTCCAGCCTATCATCCCTCTCTCCACTAATGAAGAGCAATCACTTATCCAAGGTCAAGAGGACTTGTGAAGGTGGAAGAAATGTAGACTAGAGCTGAAATACATATATGGAGATGATAACATTGAAGTACTAATTTTCTTTTCTTTTCTTCCTTTTGCCAACAATTAGCAATTTCATACTCAAGTTTTTTTTTTTCCAAGGTGATAACACATCTCCCAAGAAGCAGTCCAAGACATATCCTACACCCGTAACATGGCTCTCAAATAACTATCTATCTAAGCGTTGCGGTGGCCTTTGTCCCTAAGCTCCAATTGTGCAATGTTAACCCAGTGAGAATCCAAAAGGCTCACTTAGTGGTATTAACTATGGAGACCCGCAACTACAAAGAAGATCTACTCACAATGCTTTTAACCCTCACCATGCTTTTAACAATCCATATCACCTTCGGTCTATTCAAGGGATCACACGACTTGGGAGAGTCACCAATGAGATCTAACATATAAACCATATACATCTCCACAAAGTAAAACATGGTATAGTAGAAGTGAAACAGATTAGAAGAGAATATATATATTTTCATCAATTTTAATGAAAGAAGAATGGCCTCTATCATATCCCTAAACAAGTGGCACTCATGAATTTTGCCTCAAGAGGAAATCTTGGTGGATCCTAATATGTTGACTGAACAAGAAAATTGCAGTCTCATTTGAAAATCCCTAAATGCAATAACTCAATAGCAAGGTTTAGTGCTCAAAGGGTTGGTCGCATAATCAAGGTTAAAGTGATTCACATACTCATCTGATATTTAGCGAAGTCAACATATTCAAAAAATTATAGAGGAACACAACTAAAATAGGAAATAATAAATAAGATTAGAGATTTACATGTCATAACTTCCTTCTATTTTACTCTACTAACTAGACAAGTAAACTTCAACCACTGATAAAAAGTTTTGAAATGAATTGAAAAATTCTGCTTTTGAAAAGAAATTTCAGCATAGTGAGTCTCAACCCATAGACAGGAATCTTAACATCCACCCCCAACTTTAAAATGAGCATTGTCCTCAATGATACAAAAAATGAAAATATTAAATGCATGCAATGGGAAAGAAATGTAACAAGATGTGAAGTAAGGTGAAGGAGACTCCCTTGATTCATAGCTTTAAGAGTGATGTAGTCCAAATCCGCCCCTTCTTTTCATTCTCCTAAAAAAAACAAATTATGGAAAAAGAAACAAAAAACATCGAATCTAAAAAAATTAACAATTGAAAAATCAAAGAAGTAGTAAAGAAAAACTTTGGGTTGCCTCCCAAACAGCGCTTGCATCATAGTTCGCAGCCGAACTACCCCCAACTTTAGGTCAAAGAAAAGAGTGACTTCTGGGGGTCGAAGCCACTTCCAAAGTAGTGATTAAGTTACTAGCCATGGTCCTCGGTAGGAAATTTGTCAACATATATAGGTGATAAAGCTTCTAACTGCATCTCACATTCGAAAATTCCTTTATTTTCTGCATTTGTCACACCTACCAAACAAACTTCAACTGGATCAACTAGATAGCTTATTTGAAATACCTCCTTTGTACACCTCTCAATAGAATCAATTCCGAAGCGTTATTCGATTCATTTGGAAACTTGATGGCCTTGAATACATTGAATGTGATCTTTTCATCTTGTACTCTCATAGTAAGTTCACCTGTTTGAAGATCAATCAAGGTCCTCCCAGTCGCCAAGAATGGCCTACCAAGAATAATGGGTATGTCTTGATCTTCTTCTATATCCAATACTAAGAAATCCGCTGGAAATATAAACTTGTCCACTTTAACCAAGACGTCTTCAATGATTCCCCTTGGATATTTAATTGACCTATCTGCCATTTGAAGTGACACTGTAGTCGGTTTAGCTTCTCCAAGGCCTAGTTTCCTGAAAATAGATAGAGGCATTAAATTAATACTAGCACCAATATCACATAAAGCCTTATTAAAATGAAAATTTCCTATAGTGCATGGTATTGTGAAACTCCCTCGATCTTTTAGCTTAGGTGGAAGCTTCAGCTGCAGAATAGCACTGCATTCCTCTGTCAATGCCACAGTCTCATAGTCTTCAAGTTTCCTCTTGTTAGCAAGAATGTCTTTCATAAACTTGACATAACTCGGCATTTGTTCCAAAGCATCTGCAAAAGGGATATTAATATGCAATTTTTTAAATACATCAAGAAATTTAGAAAATTGCTTATCTAGTTTCTGCTTCCTGAACCGCTGAGGATATGGAATGGGTGGATTATAAGGTGGTGGATTGTCTGGAAACAATTTGGATTTTGGCTTCTCCTCCTCCTTAACGTATCCCTCTGCATCTTTTTGCTCATCATGAACCGCCTTAGAAGAGGGTTCAGTTACTACAACTTTATTGAAAGATTCTTCTAATACTTTTCCACTTCGAAGCTCAATAGCATGTGCACACTCTCTAGGATTTGTCTCAGTATTATTAGGCAGTGATTCTTTTTGCCTTTGATTCATCCCATGGGCGAGTTGCCCCATTTGTACTTCCAAATTTTTAATGGATGCAAAAATATTCTGATTGGTCATCTCTTGCTTCTGCATAAATTGTGAAGAAACTGTAGCCATTTTTTCAAGAGCATCTTCCCATAGAGCTTTCTTCTGAAATGATTGAGCTTGTTGATTTTCAGGTTGTCTTTCAGTATCTTGATTGTTTTTCCATCCAAAATTTGGATGGTTTCTCCACCCTGGATTGTATGTGTTGGAATATGGATTGCTCTGTCGATTAAAGTTCCCCACATATTTTGCTTGCTCTAACTGATTTTGCTCAAAAGGATTAGCCATTTGACATTCATTGCTATAATGTGTTCCCTCACAATAGTTGCATATCACAGCTGGAGGTTTGGTGCCTTGAGTTGCTAACAACCCTACTTGCTTTGTTAATGCTTCAAGTTGGACGGCCATGGCTGTCATGGGATCAGTCTCATTCCTCTGCAAAACTCTTATTGGCGCAACTCTATCCCTTGGCCTTTGATATGCATTTGAGGCCATAACATCCAAAAGATCAAAAATTTCTGTTGGATCTTTGTTCATAATTGATCCTCCTGCTGCAGCATCTACTAATGTTCTTGTGGAATTAGATAGTCCATTATAAAAATTCTGAATTTGCCTCCATTGTTCTATTCCGTGGTGTGGACATTTCCTTAGCAAGTCCTTGAATCTTTCCCATGCCTCAAATAGTGTTTCCGAATCATACTGCAAAAAAATAGAAATATCTGTTAATAAACTAGCAGTTTTAGATGGTGGAAAGAATTTTACCAAAAATTTTTGAGCCATTTGATCCCAAGTAGTGATGGATCCTGGTTGTAGAGAATGCAACCAACTCTTAGCGTTGTCCCTTAATGAGAAAGGGAACAATCTCAATCTTATGGCATCATCAGTAATGCCATTGCTCTTAAATGTGTCGCAAATGTCCAAGAACCCATCAATGTTAAGATTTGGGTCTTCACTAGGCAATCCAGAAAATTGATTATTTTGCACCATTGTAATGATAGCAGGCTTGATTTCAAAATTGTTAGCTGCTACAGGTGGACGCCTTATAGCTGTCCTATTATCTCTCACAGTTGGCGCAACATACTCTCCCAAAGTCTTGCGCCTTGGTGCTTCAACTTCAAGCGGTGGTGGATTATTTTCAAGATCCATTGCTCTAGAAGTAGAAGATGAATTTGTTCTATCTTTCTTTGCTTTTGAGTTCCTTCGACAAGTTGCTTCAATTTCAGGATCAAAAGGAAATAAATTATCCTTTCCTCTCCTTCTCATGCAAAATCAGTAGGACCTGAAAAACTCAAATTCACAAACTACAAATAAAATAAAAATAATAGAAAACAAATAAAATATTAAAGAATTCAAATTAAAACTAGCAGTAACTGATATTGATATTAATCTAATAGTCCCCCGGCAACGGCGCCAAAAACTTGTTGTGAAAAAGTACAACGCAAGTGTACGCTGTCGTAACAAGTAATATATGATAAAAGATCGATCCCTCGAAGACTATAGATTAAGTACCAAATTAATTATACCAATTTTTATTTGAACAAATAATAAGGAAGATAATTATTCTAGACTATATTGCAAATTGAAAGTTAAATTGAGATTATTAATTGCTAAAGACATAGGGGTCAGATTTCACCATAACTAAGCATTCCCACCATTTTCTCCCTCTTTATAATTTGAGAAATATTTTCCTGATTGATAGTCGAGATTCCCTTTCCTATCTATTAGTCTCTCTCAAGTACTAATAGAAATTCTCTCAATTGCTAACCCACTATATTTCTATGTGAGTTACAACAACTGGGAAATCATTAAATTCTGTGGATTCCCATGTAACAACTACACAAACCATGTAAGTATATCTCTATCTTACATGTAATTCATGGCTTTTACTCCAATGAACTAGACACATAAATCCCCTCTCAGATCATTATGATTAACAAATCAGTTGATTAGTGGCCAATTAATCAAAAGCATGAAGAATAGAAGTAAAAACTCAATCAAAGGAAACAATATTCAAAATTATATTGATGAATTCAAGAGTGGGAATTCAAAGATAGGCTACATCTGATCCCTAGAAAAACTAAATTAGTTCATACTAGAAACTAAAAACATTACAGAGGAGTTCAAAAACATTGAAAGAAGATCAAGAAAAACTTATTCCCAAGCTTCAGATCTCCAAAGCCAACCAACGTCTCTTGGTTTGATCTCTCCGCTCCTCCAAAGCTCTCAAAAACGTCCTCCCCCTCTTCCTGGAGTTTGATCTCCTTTTATAGATTAATTAAACTCAGAGTTTGAATCAAACTTAGAGTTCTTATCTGACTTAACCAATGAGTGTTTTGATGTATGAATCGGACTAACTTAGAGATCTCCAATGCATAATCCCACCGTTGGATTTGAAGACCAAGAAGTCGTGAAGCTCTCCTCCAAAAATCAGCTCGATCGGACACCATATGACCATCCGATGAAGATCTTGATCAAAACTGGACAGAGACACTCAAAATCGGGATTCTTCTATCCTTCTTATTTGAATTGGATTCTTCTTCCTCTTTTCCCTTCTTTGGTCAAATCCTAAATAGGAAATAAAACGTAGAAGCATACAATGACTCATTCTCTTTATGTTTTTGACTTGAGGTAGGACTCTTGCAATAATACCCAGATTTGATTGATAATTTCCTACATGTAAAAGTAATAAATCTTTATTAGAATTTGTTAGGAAATATATAAAATCACCAAAATTATAGAAATTAAAGGAAAGGGTGCAACATATTCATTTTCATATCATATTAGGATAAATTGATATAAAACAATTGTAAATACATGGAAATATAATAAATTAATCATATAAAATAATATGTATGAAATCAACTTATCATTTACCCTAATTTGTTCATTTGTAAAAAGGTGGTCTATTTTATTTTAAAAGTATTATGCTTGTGTAAGGAAGTTGATTATTAAATAAATAATTTAAATTTACAAAAGAATTGAAACATCATTTTGTGCATTGCCTTCTAGTAGTATTGGTTAAGCTATGTTTTATAGTGTGTGAAGTTTTGACCAGTTATGATAGTGTTGGCATGTTGATTGATTATTGTTGTTTTTAATGTACTCTCATATATGCTCATATTTGCAATGGTGTACTTTTTTTACTGAGGTTTGACATGCTTGAGTGAAAATGGGTAGTGTTGACAAGTGTGAGGTTGTTTTTAATGCAGTTGTTGCACACAGATGATGGTTCATATTTCACTTTGTATGGCATTAGGTTTATCCCTGGTGTTTGGAGAAGCTTGGTCTCCATTTTTCAGCCTAGATAGTGTTGGTCTTGACATAGGTGTTGTCAAGGGGTGTCCTACTGGTTGTTGGGGTTAACATGTGATTTAGGGGTATGGTTAAATCGGCTTGTATGGTTTGGGTGGGAGTACTTACCTTTAAGGTGTCTCGGATGTATGTTGTTGTCTAGTGGATTGGTTTGCACCAGTGTTGCATGCTAGGTTAGGTCATGCTAGCAGTTGGACTTTAGAGCTTGTGTGCATTGTGTCCCAGGCATCAACATAGGTGGTTGGATTTTGGTCCCTCATCTTGTGTTTCACTAGTATAGTCTTGTGGGATCAATGTTGATACGGAAGTTTCATACTTAATCGGGAGGAGGGAAGTATAATTGATCCACATCAGTTTGGCGCCATCTATGGGAACGACAAAACTCTGAAGTCATGGTAAGACGAGTCATCGGACGTTCCCGACAAGAAAACACCGGGGATGATCGAACAATCCTCGAGGAGGGGGTTGACCCTTCAACCCGAGTAGAGCAAGAAATACTCCGGGATAACCTGGTTCTTGAGGATCCGAATGGCGAAGGAACTTCAAAGGGTCCCCAGGGCCATGCTACTGTAGCAGATGTAGATGAAATCAGAAAGGGGATGCTTGAGATGCAAGGTGTGTTGCGTAATTTGGTCCATCAAATTGGAGTCGAACAAGGACCAAGAGCAACACTCAGGCGGGAAGGTTGATAAAAGCCTTCCAGACGATAAGAAGTTCCCAACAAGCAAGGCGTATCCCGAGAGATGGACAAACTCGGGAACAAAAAGAAACTCATCCCGACCGAAACAATCGCCAGACGACTCCTAAAGGAACAAGAATCAGTGCCTTGGATCATATTTCGGTACCATCCAAGACGGGATCTCTGCCCCAAAGGAGTCGTCGGGAGGAGGTCGAGCACCAAGGGGAAAGCCAACCTCAGCCTTCACGTTCGAGAACATCCACGTCTCGGGTACATTCCCAAAGAGAAGAAGCGACTACTCACCATCGAAGGGAGGAACCTGTTGAATCTGACGAAGATAGAGCAAGGCAAAATCGACTCCGAAGGCGAGTAGCGGAGGTCGAGCGAAAACTGGAGGATCGAGACCACAATGAGAATCTGGACGTGGTTGATCGAGAACCTTTCTCGGATGAGATTATGAACATGCCTCTTCCACGAAATTTCATCATGCCCACATTCACCCCGTTCGAGGGAAAGACGAACCCGAAGGAGCATATAAGCTACTTTAAGTCAGTAATGACCGTGCTTGGTCGGGAGGACGAATTGCTCTACAGAATGTTCCCGGCTTCACTTAAAGGGCCAGCCATTAAGTGGTTCAGCAGCTTGCAACCCGGATCCATTAACAACTTTCGGGAGCTTGCTCGAAAGTTCATAGCTCGGTTCCGAAGCACAATCGGGAGTAAGAAGACGTCTGATGGCCTATTTGCCATACGGCAAGGAAGAAGCGAATCCATTTGGGATTATCTGAAACGATTCGACGAGGTTGCCATTGAGATCGAGGATCTTGAGATCAAGTTGCGTACAGTGCACTTTGGAGTGGCATCACTCATCAAAGTCTTCTGGAAGTTTTGCTAATAGATAAACCCAAAACGTACGGGACACTCACGTTACGCAAATGCCAGAAGCAAGCCAGCATTTATGAAGTAATAAACGCTCGGGTAAAAGCCGATCGGGACAGAAGATCAGATCGAGATGTGGATAAAAGTTCACCGAACGGTAGAAATCAAGGATCGAAAAGTAAGTGGAAGCGTGATCCGGTTCGAGTGAATCACACCCCCCTTAATGCAAAGCCATCAAAGATTCTGATGAACATCCGGGACAAGAAATCTGAAGGTGGCCTTGGGAAGTTACGTTCACTACCGGAAGATCGGGATATGACAAAATACTGTCGTTTCCACAAGGATTACGGCCACCACACAGATGGTTGTCGGATTCTGAAGTCAGAAATCGAGAAACTGATCCAGCAAGGCAAACTTGGTCAGTATGTAAGGGACTCGCCAGAATCAAAAAAGAGAGCCCGATCACCAAGTCCGAAGGAAGCCGCTAAAACGGCGGACAAGGGAAAGGAGAAAGTGGATCGGGAAGAATCACCAGTGTACGTAATCATGGGAGGCCCTACCGTGGAATCAATCCGAAAGGCAAAGTCAAAAGCCCGGTTCGTGGGAGCTGTCCATTTACCTAAAAAAAGAACGAATCCGGCATGCCCGGAACCCATAATCTTTACAGATGAAGATTTGAACGGAGTTGTAGCACCGCATGATGATGCAATAATCATCATGGTCAAAATAGCCAATCGGGAAGTTCACCGAGTCCTGGTTGATACGGGGTCATCCGTTGACCTAATCTCGTATGAGGCTTTCAAAAGATTGAAACTGGCAGATGATTTACTAACCCCTTCATCAACTCCATTATATGGTTTTGCAGGATCCTCCACAGTGGCCGAAGGAACAATCCATTTGGATCTCAAGATCGGGAAGTCACCCTGATACACGCTGGTTCGAGTCAACTTCATGGTTGTAAAGGAGTTGTCGGCATACAATGTGATCCTGGGACGGCCAACACTCAATGCACTTGAGGCAGTTGTATCCCCGAGGCACATGAAGTTAAAATTCCCAACTGAAGCAGGGGTTGGTGAGTGTTGCTCAGATCAGTCAACCTCCCGGCAATGTTACACCAACTACTTGAAAGAAAAACAGAGGCCTGAGAGTTCGGGAAGTGCTCTGACTGTTGAAGTTAGAGACGATTGGGATGAAGGGAGCATGCAGTGCAAGAGCCAATAGAAAAAACTGGAAAGAATACAACTCAGTCGGTCTATTCCCGAGAGAGGGACGTTCATCGGATCGGAGCAACCGGACGACTTCAAAAAGGAGCTTACACAATTCCTATACGATAATGCGGATATTTTCGCATGGTCGGCAAGCGATATGCCCGGGATAGACAGGAGGGTTGCAGAACATAAACTCTGGATCCAGAAGGATGCTACCCCGGTCATCCAAAGGCAGAGAAACTTCGCAATAGAAAAGCACGAAGCAATTAGAGTCGAAGTGGAAAAATTGGAAAAGTCGGGTTTCACAGAACCGATCGAATGTCCAACCTGGCTGGCCAACGTAGTAATGGTCAAAAAGGCGAATGGGAAATGGTGAATGTGTACCGAGTACACAGATCTGAAAAAGCTTGCCCGAAGGACTGTTATCCTCTCCTGAGGATTGACCTCTTAATTGATGCTACTGCTGGGCATGAAGTCCTTAGCTTCATGGACGCCTATTCAGGGTATAACCAGATCTTGATGAGTCGGGAAGATGAGAAACATACCTCATTCATGACAGATCGGGAGAGTTACTACTACCGAGTGATGCCCTTTGGTTTAAAAAATGTAGGGGCCACTTATCAAAGAGCCATCAACAAAATTTTTCAACGACAGATCGGGAAGAACATGGAAGTTTACGTTGATGACATGCTCGTGAAAAGTTTGGTTCGGGCAAGGCATTTGGCGGACCTAGAAGAAACATTTGATGTACTGAGAACGTACCAAATGCGCCTGACCCTGAAAAATGTGCTTTTGGAGTTTCATCAGGGAAGTTCCTCGGGTTCATGGTTTCCTAGAAGGGAATAGAGGCCAACCCAGAAAAGATCCAGGCATTGATCGAGATGGTACCGCCTGTTATGATAAAGGAAATCCAATGCTTGACAGGAAGGGTAGCCGCATTGAACCGATTTATTTCCCGAGCCGGAGAAAAGTGCAATTCTTTTTTCAAAGCTTTAAAAACTACATCTAGTTCAGGAGCAATCACTTGGACGGAGGAATGCCAATAGGCATTTGAACAATTGAAAACATCACTCGGGACAACGCCTGTTTTAGCCCGCCCCGTGACTGGAGAAACTCTCACTGTGTATCTAGCTATTTCACTACCTGCAGTTAGTGTTGTACTAGTGAAAGGGGAAACAACCCAAAACCCGGTCTATTATGTGAGTCATGTACTCATAGATGCTGAAACAAGGTACCCGGACGTTGATAAGCAGACTTTAGCGCTCCTTGTGGCATCACGAAAGCTGAGGCTCTATTTCCAAGCACATCCGATAATAGTCCCGACCAACTTCTCATTAAAAAAGATACTTCAAAGGCCTGATGTGGCAAGAAGGATGGTCGGGTGGGCAGTGGAACTTAGTGAATACCAGATCGATTTCAAACCAAGAACGGCCATAAAAGCTCAAGTACTGGCTGACTTCATCGTAGAAAGCACCCTACCACAAAGGGAAAATCAAATAGCCACTACTGAAACATCAAACTTGTGGATTCTACAAGTTGATGGCTCGAGTAGTGCTTCAAGATCGAGGGCAGGTTTGACACTCAGGTAGCCCGAGGAATTTACGATCAACTATGCTTTAAGATTTAATTTCCAGGCTTCAAATAATGAAGCCGAGTACGAAGCTGTCATAGCAAGCTTACGAGTAGCCCGAGCACTCAGGGTTCAGGAAGTAGAAGTAAGAAGTGATTCCCAACTAATTGTCAACCAAATCAAGGGGGAGTACAGTGCGAAGGACGAGAGAATGGCCAAGTATTTGGCCAAGGTAGAACAGCTCCAGGTCTACTTCGATCGGGTGACTTACCAACAGATACCCAGGAAGGAGAATGAAAAGGCAGATGAGCTCTCCCGGCTATCTTTGGCAAATTACAAAAATTTAGACTTAGCAATTTATATTTAAGAATTAAGCAGCTTGAGTATCCAAGAAACAGAAACTTTTGAGATCAGCAACGAACCTGACTGGACAACACCTTTGGTGTAGTACATTCAGGATGATATCCTCCCGACTAATCCAAAAGAAGCCAAACGAATCAAAAATATGGAGAACTATACAGAATATCCTTCACTGAACCACTCTTAAGATGTGTTGGCCCTTCCCGGGCCAACTATGCTATAGCAGAGATTCACGAAGGAATTTGTGGCGCGCACATGGGTGGAAAAGCTTTGGCACAAAAGGTATTGCGCTCGGGCATATTTTGGCCAACTGTACAAAAAGATGCTATGGAGTATGTTCGCAAATGTGAGCAATGCCAAAAGCACGCTAACGTTCCAAAGGTGCCAGCAGTTCCCATGATACCCATCGCCAGCCCGACTCCATTCGCAATGTGGGGGATGGACCTAGTCGAGAAATTACCGAAGTCTTCGAGAAATCGAGAATACCTTGTGGTTGCCATAGACTACTTTATGAAGTGGGTCGAGGATGAACCTTTGTCTTCCATCACAGAAAAGCAGATGGAAAATTTTTTCGAAGAAAAAAGTCATTTATAGATTCGAGATACCCTGAATCCTCGTAACAGACAATGGAAAACAGTTCGAGGGAGCGGGATTCAAATCTTTTTGCAAAAGATATCACATTGAGCATCGATTCGCCTCAGTTGCTTACCCGCAAAGCAATGGACAGGTGGAAGTCACCAATAGAACACTTCTAGACGGGATCAAGAAGAGACTGGAGGATAATTGGGCACAATGGGTCGAGGAACTCCCAAGTGTTATGTGGTCATACAGGACCACTGTGTGAACCCTGACTGGAGAAACTCCATTCTACCTGGCATATGGAACAGATGCCTTAGCTCCCGTGGAAGTGTTGGCCGGATCGTTACGATACAACATTTTTGATGAAAGTCAAAATGACCAGGGCCTAAGGGAGAACTTAGACCTTTTGCAAGAAGTCCGAACAAGGGCGCAACAAAGAAATCAGTTATACCAGAAAAGAGTAACCCAACACAATAACTCTCGGGTCAAAAGTCAAGATATCGATCGGGAGATCTAGTGCTGAGACTAACTGGGGCTTCCGATCCAAGGAATCAAGGAAAGTTGACTCCAACATGGGAGGGACCTTACCTGGTAGACAAAGAAACGAGACCGGGATCATACCAGTTAAAAGACTCAGCTACAGGAAAACCGATTGATCGTTCATGGAACTCTACCAATTTGAGAAAATTCTATCAATAAACATCTTTTTCAAAAAAGATAAGATAAACACGGGTACATCCCATTTATTTGCACCTTTTTTAAGGATTAGCACTTTTTATAAAGTTAAAATCGGGTCCTTCCCGTTTATTTGCACCTTTTTTAAGGACTAGCACTTTTTATAAAGTTAAAATCGGGTCCTTCCCGTTTATTTGCACCTTTTTTAAGGACTAGCACTTTTTATAAAGTTAAAATCGGGTCCTTCCCGTTTATTTGCACCTTTTTTAAGGACTAGCACTTTTTATAAAGTTAAAATCGGGTCCTTCCTGTTTATTTGCACCTTTTTTAAGGACTAGCACTTTCTGTAAAGTTAAAATCGGATCCTTCCCGTTTACTTGCACCTTTGAAAAGGACTTACATCTTTTCCTTGAAAAGATAAAATAAACTCAGGACCTTCCCGTTTGTTATTTGCGCCTTGAAAAGGACTTACATCTTCTCCTCAAAAGATAGAACATATTCGGGACCTTCCCGTTTATCCATTTGCGCCTTGGATAAGGATTGGCATCACGAAATCAATTCGATTCCTTCCCGATTATTCATGAAATCTTTAACTATTTGCAAAAAGATTATGCTTGGCAACAAGATACGAAGGCAATAGTTGAACACTTGATTGAAAATTCATTCGCAAAAAGATTACATGATTCGGGAACAAAAGTACAGCTTCGAGAAAACAAAAAACTTTTCTTCCTAAGCTTCTCAATCAATCTTCACAGAGGGGCTCGCAGGAGGGTTTTCTTCGGTAGAAGGCTCAACCAGATCTTCGTTTGACACCCGAGTATCGGCGACTGTGTCAATCAGGGAGCCTCTAACATTCTCTTCGGTGAAGGACTTCTCTGGGCCATCATCCTTAGCATCCTCTCCTAACTCTCTGTCAACCTCTTCTTCCTCTGCTTCTTGTTCTTCTTCTTCCTCTTCCTCTTCCTCTATGGGAGGAGGTTGAGGAAGAGGGTCAATGTAGTCGGTAGCATTGGGAAAGGGCTTCGACTCGAGTTCTGGAAGACCCTCTGGTCGGGGAAGCTTGAGCTCATCATACACTTGAGGATCCAAAAGTTTTTCCAGGTCTTTCGGATGAGGAAGCATTGTCTGTTCAAGCGTCTTCTTGAACGCAACGCACAATCCCCTTTTAAAGGCGGGAGTGGCGATGTCCAAAGACAATCTTTTGAATTCGGCCGTGGCAAAGTATTCCTCTAACACCACCCGCCTGAAAGCTTGAGCACCCAAGGCTTTCAGTTCCCCAAGCTCCTCCCTCAGCTGCACATTGGCATTCCTTTCATCAGCTAGAAGAGCTTCAGATGCCTTTAAATCTTCGGCCATTTTCCCGAGCTTCCTCTCAAGATCGTTGACTTTTCCCTTATATTTCCCTTTGCTTTTGGAAAACTCATCTCTTTCTTTTTTCAACTTGGTCATTTTCCCCTCGGCCTCCTCTAACTTTTTCCCCGCCTGATCTGCCTGCGTTGCCGCTTGACTCGCCCGAACGTTCGCTTGCTGGTGAAGCTGTTCAGCCAGCGCGAGTTGGTTAGCTTGATCTCAAGCCCTACGAAGGGACTTGGCAAAAATATGGGCCGCACCGGCCACATACCTAAAAAGGGGGGGGGGGGAATTAGACAAGAAAGAATAGAAGGAGAAGAGGAACGAAAGGGAATCGGAAAAGTGATTACCTATATCCTTCATCAAAAAATGGGCGGTTGGGAAGATTCTGCAAGTACTCCCGGTCTTCATTTTCAGTAGCTTTATTCAACCACTGCTCGGCAAAAACCGAATCGGAAAAGACCTAGTTGTGATCAAGATTCCCGATTGATGTCGAAGGCGCAACCTCACGCTCTGGTTCATGGATGCGAACCTTCTTCTTGGGACTTTTATCAATACTGATCGGGCCAGCAGCCGCGAAAGGATGGCTCCTCGCCACAGAAGGCTTCACCGGGGTAGGAACTAAACTCTGGGCAAGAGTCTTCGTTTTTAGAACCCCCGAGGACGATGCCTTAGCAGTTGCTACAGGTTTCCTCCTTCGGGCCTCGTCCATTCCCCCGAGAGCAGCATTCACCAGGTCATCATCGGAAATATTTTGGGCCACTGAAAAATAAAGAGATATAATCAGGTCAGCACAAAGAATCCAAAGGAAAAACAATACAAACAAAAACTTACCTGGGGAAAAACCCCACAGCTGAAGGACCGACTCATATTCCATGGAATACCCATGGATCGCAAATTCGTCATCATCCACCTGGTTAATGATATCGATATATTTCTCTTCCTCGGGATATAGGACGACTGGGGTATTTAAACATTCAATTTTTTCCTTGGGCACTTTTTGGAACTGAGTAAGGAAAGGCTCGAAAGCAAGTGGCTTAAAGAAAAGATAAAATTCCCTCCACTTCTTGGTGGTGGACGGGAGAAAATCTTTCAAAAGAAAGTTTCCCTGAAAGGAGGAGGAAATTCTTTTCGAAAGAAAAAACCAACCACGTTGGCTGTGAGGATGAAGAGAATAAAAATGATGAAACAGGCTGAAGGTCAGGAAGAATCCCAAAGCATGACAGAAGCCGACGAACCCGATCATGATTCGCCAACTGTTCGGGCTCAAGTTAGACGGGCTAAGCCCGTAGTGATCTAGCACTTCAACGAAAAGATAGTGCAAAGGGAGATGCAGCCCCCCGATGAAGGCATCGTAATACAAGGGATAGAATCCCCTCGGGGGACTGTTCACCCTCTGACTATCGGTTGGGATAATAATTTGGTACCCCTCGAGTATACCAAAGCTGGACTTAAACCTATCTAAATCCTCAGCAAAGAGGGAACAGAGGTAAAACTCTGGTCCCGAGGAATTCTGAACAAAATCAACATGCCAAGGACTTAAGGGCTGGGACTGAGCCAATGCCAAGGCAGCAAGATCCAACGTTTTACGATCTGGCTTATGGGGAATAGCTCTCCAAAAACCACTGGGACGCTGAAAAGGTGGACGTGGTGGGGGCTTTCCTACTGGACACTCGGGACTTGGAGGGAACGTCTGTTCGTAGGAAGGCTTGAGAAGATGAAACTGGGGGATCCTGAGATGTAGCAGTAGACTCAGGTCTCAAAACACTCTGAGCGGAAGGAGTGGCAGAATCAGAGGCAGTGGCAGGATTTAAGTTTGAACCCTGATCGGGACCCTCCCGAGATTCAACACTGGGAATGGCCTCTACTTCATCTTGAGCAGATTGAACGACCTGGGCCTGAGCTTCTTGTTGTTCCTTATCCTTACGAAACATCTCGTGTATTTCTTCAAGAAGCCGAGGATCATCATCTTCAGTGGAGCTATGATAAGAGCCAGATCGTTCCTCATCTGAGGATTGCTCATGAAGGTCTTTTAGACGCTCCCCGGTCAAATTATACTTTTTGGTCTGGTCACTATCACCTTCACTAGCATATCCCTCAGCCCGACGACGTTTTTCTCGATGAACAGGAATGGAAACCTTAGGTTCGAACCTAAAACCCCTCAAACTCACTTTTGGTCTCTTCACTTTATACTTCCTCGGGGCCATAAAAAAGAAAAGAGAACTTACTACTTGAAGACTTGGAAGACTTGGAGAGCTTAATCGGGAGCGCTTCTTAGTCGAGAGCAAAGGAAATAGTAAGTCAAAAGTGAAGAAGGAAGGTCTCTATTTATACTGTCGGAAGAGGCGTTACATTTCCAGATCGAACGGTTACATCCATTGATGATCAACGGTTCGAGAATGAAAACAGTTTGTCTCCCCAAAGCGCTCATTATGAGCCTACGCATAGCCATTTGACGTGTCACACTTAGACTGGACGAGGAACTCGAGGAAAGCCGTTACTGCTGACGGCTGGTCACTTCATTGCAGGCATTTAATGCACCAGAGTTAAGTGCTTCCTCATTACCCAAGTAATGAGAAACGACTCTCGAGGCAAAAGTTTGCTCTTTCATTCATTGGTTAAAGCAGAGCTTATGTATGATGAACATCCACCTTCTCCCGAACGAGGTAATGATCGGGATAAAACGGTCAAAATCGGGCATTGGAAATTGTCCTCAAGCAAGAGTAAATGTCTCTCACTCTCGACTATATGTACGCACGGGATAATGCTCGATTGACACCTCAAGCATGGATAGCCAATACTCTCTCAGAAACTTGGCAGCTCTGAAACGGGTATCATTCCTGTATACAATCGGGATTATACTCAATTGCTACTTCAATCGTGGATAACTGGCACTTCCTAGCTATCCCGCACGTTGTGAACAACGACCGGGATAGGGGGCTTATGATACGGAAGTTTCATACTTAATCGGGTTTGACCCGAACATATTCCTACACCCGATTTGCACTTGTCTCTTTGGTCATCGGATTACACCCAGATGGGGCTTCACATATTATCGGGACATAGCCGACTAAGTTGACCAAGGCACGATGAACACTCGACCAATATGGTAATTTTTCTCTCTTAAGAAAGTCAACTCCATCGACGATCGCATGGGGCTAATGACAGAAAGGCGTAATCCCAGGAGATATGATAGCTCCTATCGGGCAGACTTACCAAACACGTATAAGGTAAGTTAATCATTATAAGATAGGGGACGCATCTCCTTGGTAAGCAATCCAATACACTCTGAGTATAATCTTGTGTAGCTTTTGCACGAGACCTCCCTCTGTTCATTATCTGACTTTGCCATCGGAGGCGGCTGCCCAGCACACAAGCCAGCCCGCATCTAACCTTTCTTGCAGGACTCATCGTCCCGGATACAAGAGGAGGCTCAATCGGATCCGGAAGTATAATTGATCCGCATCAAATGTAGTTATTGAGTCTTATGGAATTTACTTCTTTTCTTTATCCCTGGTTGGTGTCTAGTCTAGGTGACGTAGATGTGTCTGGTAGTTGACTTGTGCCCTCCTTGTGGTGTGTGGGTGGTGAGGTTCTAATTGAGTCGTGGTTAGTAAACAAATGATGGAGTTAGAAAAGTGGTTGCCTTTGGGTTTGACTTGAGTGATTGTTTCTTGATATTTTCATCTTGTTATTAAATGTAAGTCTATAAGTGTGTTTGCTATCCTGAATTGCTTCCTTGTCATTAAATGTAAGTCTATAAGTGTGTTTGCTATCCTGGATTGCTTCCTTGTTCATGTTAATGTAGAAGAGAGAATTTATTTGCAACTTCTTTAGGTCTTAACAAGTAAATTGAAAATATGACTTCTAAATGAATCCTCTTGTGGTTTCTTGCATATTCCCTTGCCATTGGCATATAAGACTTGATATCTGTGTTTTGCATTTATAGGTTTGACAGTTGCCTCTAGTTTCTCATTTCTCATTTTGTGTCTTGTATATACTACTATGTGGATTACATTTTGGTTACCTGTCTTGTTCTTTAGAAGTTTTGAAATCATAACTTTTTGAAATGGAAGTACTTGGATCTGTTAGGGATTTTCTAGGGTTTGGGATCTACCTGGTTGAGGGGGAGAGATCTATTCTCATGTCTGAGTTTTATTTTTTGACAAGAATCAACAGAAGTTTAATCTGTTGGTTTTAGTCAATTAGAGTTTCTTTAGCTGTTCATGTGTTGGATTTCATTGATCATTGTCATGGTTTATATATTTAAAGTAGATTTGTTTTGAATTTCTTTTCTCTAATTGATAAGTTCTCTTATGTATCATGTGATATGTATTAGACTTGACTTGGCTTATATTGTGAGCATTTTTGTAGATTCATGACTTGTTTTTTGGTAAGGTTTTTTTGTTTGGCTCTCTAAGTTGTTCATTTTTATGGTTGCGAGGCTATGTTGACTTAGTTTGTTTTAGGGTGTCACCATTTTTTTTTTTTTTTGAAGATTACACTAACTTGTTTTTTAAGTTTGACTTGTTTTTTACATTCATATGTTCTTATGCTTTTGCTGGCGTGGGTAAGTCTATTTGATGGTTTAGCACATCTTGTGGGAGTGTATTCTTTGTTTTTCATTTATCATTGGTATGGTGATGTTCATGTGTGTTTGATTACTTTATCAGGTTTTTTCCATATGTTGCATTTTTAGGGGAGATGCTGTCCAATTTTTACAGTTTTGGTTCATTCTTTGTCTCTAGTTTTGAGATGTATGCCTAGTTTGTTCATGATTTGTTATCCATGGTTGTTTTGGCCAAATTTATGAACTCTTGACTTGTGTTTTATAGAGCTTCTACCTACTGCATGAGTTTGCATTATGTACCTGCAGTTTATGCTTTATTTTGACGTGGTCTACATTTTGCTACGTGTTGTTGCATAGCAGGTTGTGCATGTTTTACTGTCCCTATGTCGTTCATTCAGATATATGCATTTGTTAAGCTCATTTTATCACTTCACTTCATTTGCATTTGTACTTGCTAGGTTGTATGTTCATGCATATTTTGTTCAGGTTTTGCTTAGATGCATGATTTGTTTATTTTCATTGGTACTGCTACATTTGTGTTTTGTTGTTTTGTAGGTACATGAATGATGATGGTTGAAGTCCAGTCACTATATGGAGGAAAGGTCTTACAGATTAAGGGGGAGATTTGTAGAGGGCTAATCTGTAATTTAGCCTTAAGGTTGAACCGGTGCTGCACCAACTAGTTCAAGCTATGTATATATACTTGTTTTGTGGTTCAGTTTAAAATGGGTTAAGTCATTTGGGTTTTCTAGTTTTTGGGCTCTATTCTCTCTCCTCTCTCAAGCAAACGGAGGTTCTTGCGTCGCTGTTGCCGCTACTGTTGGAGGTGGGTATCTCCGGTGTTTTTGATGTGGTTTTAGGCATAGATAACGTCAAGATGATCGCTACATTTAGCTCTCTTTGTTGTACATCTATTCTCCAATGTCTATAAGATTTGAAACTCTCACATCCTGATTGGTCTCTATCTTGAGTTCAGGAGATATAGGTTGCGAGACTGAACTCTATCATCAAATCTCTCGCTTCTTATGTGTGGTTTCTCTTAATTTCACATAAGAATCGAATTGTAATGGCCCAACAAGTTACCTTTCTCAACTTCTCTGCAACTTCTATATTCTGAAGATGACAACACAAGAGAAACTAAACCACATGTGCGAAATAAGAAGCAATGGGCATATGAATGATGATAAAATTAAGGTTTTATAGGGGAAAGGTTGTGGTTGCACCTTAGTGCCAAGATGCTAGTTGTTGGCTGTAATCTACCTAGTTCAGATGCCGTTGAAGGTGGACGTTGTTGATATTGAGATGCAGCTAACTGTTGTAGGAATCTGGGTTTAAGCATCGACTGAATAGGAGGCAAGGTATACAGCTGTTAATACTTTTGTATAAACAGAAGCATGTTTTTTTTCGATTGAAAGGGAAAGCTCCAAAAAAATATTTACAAGATTGTGAATGAACAACCCGGCAAAGAAATATATTACAGAATTGGTTAGTCAATGATGGAACAGGAAAGCTCCAAAAATATATTTACAAGATTATGACTGTTAACGCATACGTGATCGATCGACTGAGATATTACCAAAGCAAAGCTAACAAGAGACAACGAGTTGATAACGAAGTTCGGTCCGAAGACCTACGTCTCTGGGACTTAGGTACAAGTCCAATCTACTATGGGATTTGTATGAAATACTTACAGAAACAGAGAGGAAATCAAACTATGAGAGTAATCAAATCAAAATCAATTGCTCCTCCATCGGCCGTCGAGTGCTCACCATCATCGCCGGACAAACACCAAGTTGCAGCGACAATCATCTCTCCAAGAACAAGAATGAGACTAAAGAACAGAGGAGAATCAAAATAGACCGAATACAAGCCTCCATTGCTGCCGTCATATGTTCTCCATTATGTCGGAGACGCCTTCAAAATCTCAGCACCACTCACTTCCTCTAATCAAGATCGCAAGCCAGGAACGAAGAACAGAACCTCTCAGCTGAAACCCCAAAAAACCCCAATTTCTGATTTCGTGTGTTATGAATGATCAACCCAGCTGAACCAAGCCATATGTATACATATAGCCTGAACCGAAATTGGTTCAAAGGAATGACTCAACCTGAACCGAACTGGTTCAATACAGATTACCCTTACAAATCTCCCCCTTAATCTGTAAGCATAAAAAATTCTCATAAAAGACTGGACTTCAACCGTCATCGTCCAAGTGTTCTTGCAAGACAAAAAAGAAAAGAGACCAACAGTACATGGCAAATACAAATATGCAAAATACCTAGACATGTGCAACTAATCATGCAACAACAAATGACTCCTTGCAGGCACACCATGCAACAAATGCAACAGGTAGAAAAGCCCTAAACAACAACTCACAATGTCCACAACTCAACCAAACAACTATGGAGAGTAAACATGCACAAACTAAGCATACATCTCATAATAGAGATAAAAGGAACAAGAGCTGGGGAATAAAATTGGGCAGCATCCCCTAAGAAATGCAACATATGCAAAGCCTGATAAGACACAAGCATACCTAGACATCACCATTACCAAAGATAAATGGAAAAATAAAGAATACAGCAATTATAAACTTCAAAGAAGAACATGGTGATAACCAAAAAACAAACTAGGATAACAGAGCCTCACAACCATCAACAAATGAACAACATGGATCCAAACAAATAGATATTGCCAACACAGGCCACGAATCTACAAAAAAACTCACAATATACAAGTCAAATCTAAAACATATCACATGATACATAAGAGAACTTAACAACTAGAGAAGAGAGATTATATATATATATATATATATATATATATATATATAACATGACAGTGATCAAAGAATGTTTAACACATGAACAGTTAAAGAAATTTTAACTGAATAGAATCCAACAGGTTAAATCTCTAATGATCCTTGTCAAATAATAAATTTAGACAAATAAGAATAAACCTCTCCCCCTCAACCAGGTAGATCCCAAAACCTAGGAAATTTTTAACAGATCCAAGTACTTCCATTTCAAAGTGTGATTTAAAAAAATAATAATAAAAATAAAATCAAATAAAAAAACTTCCCCAAAGGAATAGAACATGCAACCAATATGTAAATCACATAAAGGCAGATATAAGGCATAAAAGAAGAAATGAGAAACTAGAGGCAACTGTCAAACCTAAATGCAAATTACAATGCTAAACTCAAACATCAAGTCTTCTATATCAATGCCAAGGGAGTACACATGAAACCACAACAGGATTCATTAACAAGTCATATTTTCAATTCAGTTGTTAAAATGCCTAAAGAAGTTGCGAATAATTCTTTCTTTCACATTAGTGTAAAGAAAGACAAATATCCAATTACCCAATAAACATAATGAAGGGAGTAACTCAGGATAGCAAACACTCTTATAGACTTACATTTAACAACAAGATGAAAATTATCAAGACAAATCCAAAAGGCAATCACACTCCTAACTCCATCACTGATTCACTACTCAACTAGGATCTCATCACCCACTCACCACAAAGAGAGCACAAGTCAACTACTAGGCAAATTCAGGTCACCTAGAGTAGATACCAAACAGAGATAAAGGAAAGAAGTAAATTCTATAAGACTCAACAACACTGATCCTACAAGACCAAACTAATAAAACACAAAATAATGAACAAGACTCCAATTAAATATGATGATGCCTAATCACAATGCACATAAGATATAAAAGTCCAACGGCAAACACAACATAACCAGCAAACACAGTGGTGCAAACCAACCTACTAGACAATAACATAAATCCGAGACACCTTAAAGTAATACTCTCACTCAAATCATACAAGCTGACAGAGCCATATCCCCTGAATCACTTGTGAACCCCAACAACATGTGAGGACACCCCCCTTGACAACACCTGTGTCAAGACCAGCACTATCTAGGCTGAACTGGAGACTAAAACCTCTCTAAACACCAGGGATACACCTAATGCTATACCAAGTGAAATAGGAATTATCATGTGTGTGCAACCAACTGTGCTAAAACTAATCTCACACATGTCAATACCACCTATTATCACTCTAGCATTCCAAAACTCAGTCAAGCAAGTACACCAATGCAAATATGAGCATCTATGAGAATACAAAACAATAATAAACAATCAATATGCCAACACCATCATAATTGGTCAAGATTTCTCACACAATAAAGTATAGCTTAACCAATACTAATAGAAGACGAGGCACAAAATATGTTGTCTTAGATTTATTTAATAATCAACTTCCTTACACAAGCATAACACCTTAAAAAAATAGGATAGATCAATCCCCCTTTTACAAAGGAACAAAATAGGATAAACCAAAGTGTGCACCCAATGGCAACCCAAATAACTAGGTCTTCAAAGCAATGTCTATGCTTCCAAAGAAAGCACCTGGGACCTCAAAGATTCTCATACTTGGACTTCAATAAGAAATCCCAAATACTCCTAGTGTAATCATCAACTAGGGATAAAAGATATGAGTTACCTCCATAAGACATGACTAGTGTTGGTTCCCTCAAATCAGCATCAGCATACTTCAATAAAGCACAAAATAAATGAGACTCAACCCCAAAACTCAACCTGTGTTACTTGCCTATGATGCAGGACTCACTTGAAAAACAACAAATGCTAGAGACACCATCAAAGTATGTACTACCATCTAACATATACAAATCAGACTGAGATTTACCTTTCAAACATGCATGTGAGTCTTTAAAAATTGTAAGAATACCACTAGAGATACTTGTATCAAATCCAGCACTATCAAGGCTACTTATTGAAATCAAGTTCTTCTTTAAACCAGGTATATATCTAACATCATGCAATGTGAAAACAAATTTAGTATGAGTGATCAATTTAATTGTGCCAATGCCAATCACATCACATACATCATTGTTTCCTATCATAACTTTTAACATTTTCTATTTCAATCAAGTGTGTAAACCAATGTAAATGAGGGCATATATGGTAGGTACAACCAAAATCAATCCATCCATCATGCCTATCACTATCAGAAATAGTTAGCACTTCAAAAATATCTTCATACACATTTGCTTGACCATTACTAGAATTAGGCATATCAGAATTAGATGTCTCATTTTCTTTCAATTTTCTTTTGTATGCAAAGCAATTTTTCTTAAAGTAACCCACTTTCTTACGAAAAAAAAACATCTCTTGGTGCTAAAGTCAGATCTATCATTGCTATTGTTATTCTTATTGTTATTGGTGATTGTCATTTTCCTTACCCTTCCCCTTGGGTTTCCCGAGATTGTAAGAGCCATTGCCCTTAACAAACAAATTTCCCCCACTTCCCTTAGCCTTACTAGAAGCCAACAACTCTGATTCCCTATTCTTTAAAGCATCAATATATTGATCAAGGGTAATATTTTGACAAGCATATTTAATAGAATTCTTCACAACAAGATAATCATTGTGAAGGGAATTTAACAAGATGATAGACAAGTTTTGGTCATCTAATTTACTCTTCTCCCCAGTGCTAACCAAATCTTGAACTAATTTTTTAAAAATGTCTAGATTTAGGCTAGACTGATAGCAGGATTTATTTTAAAACTATACAATCTTTCTTTTAAATAAATCCTGTTACCCAAGTTTTTTTTTTTTTGATAAAATTGTTCAAGTTTTGTCCACACTTTGATAGGAGTGTTATCCTCTTCATCTAAGCACCTAATAACATCATCAATGATATTTTAGAGCATGCAACCAATTGCATTCTCCATCACTTCAGTCCTTAAGACAGGGTCAATGCTTTCAAAAAAAAGCATCAGGATCATCTATTGCCCTAAGAAGTCTTTGTTGGGTCATGAGAGCTCTAATCTTCCTTTTCCATATTCCAAAATCCCCAATCCCATCAAACTTTTCTATGTCTACCCTGGAACTCCCCATTGGAGCTCCCAGACTTAGGTACTTAGGGTTTTCACCCAGACCTACAACTTTACTAGAGCTTGTGGAAACCACACTGGGAGGAGAACCCTCCCCAGGTAAACTCAACTCCATACTTAACTCCACTTTTACACCAATAAATCTCACAAATTAGTATATACAAGAAATAATTCAAAAATAATGATATGAACAAATCTAAAAAATATATAATTACAATAATTAATCTACCACAAACTATTGGCTAAACATATACAATTTACAGCAGCATCAAACTATGTGTAATTGTTAACACACAGCCAATATAAACCAAATAAAGTGCCTGGCTAACAAAAATGAAAAAATAACGTAGACATGTATCAATTTCTAGCACATCCTATAACCAGTGATTAATTCAGCAATTAATCTAACAGAATACAATCTCATATATAGACTAACACCATAACCGAACCAATTGATCATTTAAAACCATTAATAGAATACCCGAATATCAGATTGGTAATCCAGCAAAAGCATTTATAGATCAAGAAGAATAGTAAAGCAATCTATATTACCTATGAAATCAAACAGAAGCAAATTAGGAAACAAACCCTAATTCATTCAACATCGAATCACCGAAACACCGAAGCTCTAATGCCAATCTGTTAACGCATACGTGATCGATCGACTGAGATATTACCAAAGCAAAGCTAACAAGAGACAAAGATTTGATAATGGAGTTCGGTCTGAGGACCTACGTCTTCGAGACTCAGGGTACGAGTCCAATCTACTATGGGATTTGTTTGAAATAATTACAGAAACAGAGAGAAAATCAAACTATAAGAGTAATCAAATTAAAATCAATTGCTCCTCCATCGGCCGTCGAGTGTTTACCATCATCGCCGGACAAGCACCAAGTTGCAGCGGCAATCGTCTCTCCAAGAACAAGAATGAAACTGAAGAACAGAGGAGAATCAAAATAGACCAAAGACAAGCCTCCATTGCTGTCGTCGTATGCTCTCCATTATGCCAGAGACGCCTTCAAAATCTCAGCACCAATCACTTCCTCATCAAGATCGCAAGCCAGGAATGAAGAACAGAGAAGAACAGAACCTCTCAGCCGAAACCCCAAAAAACCCCAATTTCTGATTTCGTGTGTTATGAATGATCAACCCAACTAAACCAAGCCATATGTATACATATAGCCTTAACCGAAATTGGTTCAAAGGAATGACTCAACCTGAACCGAACTGGTTCAATACAGATTACCCTTACAGTGACACACATCCAGATCCACATCCATGGCATAAAGTGTGAATGAACGATCAAAAAGAAAGGAAAGGATCCCTTCTCTCACCTGGATGCTTCCCCATTGTGGGAATCGCGATACGGCCTTGCATTCTGCCAGTTGATTGAGCTCCCTTTGCCTTTCATGTTCCATTTGCTTTAGCAAATTCATCATAGCTTGGCTCACTCTGACACGAGGGCTCTTGCCAACAACATTCTTCATGAAGGTGGTTCTCCCCTATTCTTTTCGTTGTTGTTTAGGTTCAACGTCAATCACGGTGGGTTGCTTCCGCTTTTCAGTTTCATCCACTGAAGAAGAGTTTATTGAGGAACTGCATGTTTTTATTGGTTTCCCCAAGGTCAGTATCCTAATGATATCCAATGTACATTATGTCGCCGATTTATCGCCGAAATATCGCGATAAATCGGTATGTCGCTGAAGGGCGACACAAATTGGGGTTCGAACGACATCGATGGAAAGCGTCGAAAAGTTGTCCAAACAGCGGAAAATCGAGAACCGAGTATCGCCCAAAATCGAACTATCACTGCGCGCTCTTCACCTTCTTCGACCCCCGCCATCTCTCTCCCTCACTCTCGCCCTTTGCCGGCGACATCCATTTTCAGATATTTCTCGTTAGTTTCAGGTGAAGCAGAGCCCTTTGCGCTGGAGATTTCCGGCCAGCGAATCTCCCTCTCTCTCTCGTTTCCGGTGAAGGCATGAAGCAGAGGACTAGCAGGAAGGAAGAATGTGGTTTGAAAGAAAAAGGGAGAAAAGGTAAAGCTACCTGTAACTTGATCGCAGGAAGTTCAAGAAACTCCTTTGCCTCTTTATAGTTCATCCTTTGAAGAACGAGAGAACGCGGAAACCAGCTCTAATTCCAATCTGAACTGAAAATCCGGAAGAAATCGCCGACTAATTGAAGATGTCCCGAGATAACCATGGAACGTGAACAACCTCCTTCAACTTCTGTTTCTTTTTCCTCTCCATCTTCTTGGTCTCGTGTTGAGGATAAGTCGTTTGAGCAAGCTACATCTAGAAGGAACTCCTAATCGATGGTATAAAATCGCCGAAGTATCGACGAAACATCGCCGTGTCGGTGGTGTCGCCAACCACCGACACGGCGACATGAACAAACACATCGAACCTTGATGATATCTACCACTTTGAGTCTCTCGCTTTCTCCAAAATATGAAACTCGTTGCACCTACACTTGGGATGACAAAAGATATTCCCCATTTTCCCTTTCCCTTGGAGTGGAAAGGGTGTTATGTTCGAAATCCCAATAAGCAAATGAGTCTTCTTGAGGCGGAGGAGTCTCAAATCATTTGTCTCCAAAATCCCATACCTCAAAGCATGGTGATAGGCTCAATTATGGTTTTGGAACGCAATGCAAGCTAGTTCAACCAAAACTAAGAAATTCCCACCATTCGAAATTTTCTAACCGAAAAAAAAAATCCCAATGTGAACTTCGACAGGGGCTCTCGACACCATCTATGCCGCAAATTTAAGGCTGCTTGAGCCTAACACGGAAAACAACAGCCACAGTTGTGAGGCCAACCTTTTCTTCCTATTAGCAGTATCAACTTCAACAACTGCAACTCTCTCAAAAACCCTAATAGCTTCGAGCACGGCATCAGTGAGGCCAATAAAAAGATGAGTTAAAGAAAAGAAGAGAACAATAAAACAGTTGCCGGTAGAATCCTCTTGTGGAGGCAGATTGTATACAAAAAGGAAAGAAGAGATGTAACAGCATGAGGAAGTCCAAATTTGGTTTTTTTTTTTTTAGACTGCCAATGGTTTTTTTATTATTATTATATAATTAAGAAAGGAATACCAAAAGGTTTTCATCCCAAAAGAAAAAATACAAAAGGTTGTATTTATTAATGATCTTTTTGAAATTAACGATTAATTGTATTTATTAACGGTCCTTTTAGAAATTAACAATTAATTGGAAGAAACTATGGTCCGTAGGGTAAGAAAGAAGATCGACAGGCTTTCTCACCATGGCTTAACCTTCACGGAACATACATAGCTTCTGCTTTCGAGCAACATTTTAAGCAACTATTCTCTTCGGCCCAGTCTACACCTTCAGCATCATATCTTGCACCCATTGCTAATAGGGTTTCAAAGGAGAACAAAACATGGTTGGTTCGCCCTTTCCCAATTGAGGAGATTAAAGAGGCAGTCTTTGATATGAATGGCTTGAAATCCCCAGGTCCTGACGAGTATCCGGATCTTTTTTATCAGCATGCTTGGGAGTCAATTAAATTGGATGTGGAGGCGATGGTATCCCAATTTTATCATTCAGGTATTTTTACCTTAGCACATAACTATACTTTTATTACCCTCATTCCCAAGACTGTCATTCCTCTGGCGGTGGAAGACTTAGGCCAATCAGCCTATGCAATACGAGCTATAAAATCATCTCCAAACTGTTGGTGAACCAGCTGAAACATATTATTCCTCATTTAGTCTCCTTTCATCAAAATGGATTTGTCAAAGGTAGGCATATTCAGGATAATATCCTGATAGCCCATGAGATCCTTACAAAAATCCAACGGCACAAAAACAGAAAGAAAGGACTTATGGCTGTCAAGCTTGATATAAGCAAAGTATATGACAAATTGGATTGGGGTTTTCTTCATCATGCCTTATGCTTTTATGGCTTTCCTCCCTAATGGATAGACTGGATCATGTATTGCATGCAAACAATCAAATATTCCTTATTGGTGAATGGGTCTATTTTTTGGTAGTATTACTCCCTCTAGGGGGCTTCGACAAGGAGATCTGCTCTCCCCATATCTTTTTATCCTATGTGTTGAACTACTACTCTCCCACCTGGAAATTGAGGTTTCACAAAGGAAATTACATGGCATCCCACTAGCACGGGGGGGTGAAAGACTCTCACATCTTGCATTTGTGGATGATCTTATCCTATTTGGTCATGCCACAAAATCTGAAGCAAGAACCTTTTGGTCAAATTATTCAACTGTACTGCTCCCAATCGGGACAAGAACTCTCAATGTACAGAAAACAAAGGCACATTACAGTCCAAGCACTTCAACTAGTATGAAGCAGACTCTCGCCACCCATTTTAACATCACTCCAATGTCGGAAATGGACATATATCTAGGTATTCCTCTCTTTGCTAGGAAATTGAAGAAGAAACATTGTGACACTCTGATAGCGCGCGTGTCTCATTGCTTGTAACGCTGGAAATCAAAGCTTCTCTCTGCTTCTAGTAAAGTGGTTCTCATTCAAACTACCACGGCAGCCCTACCTTCCCATTTTATGTCTTGTTTCAAACTGCACTGTCTGCTACATTGATGGATATAGAAAAATATATGAGAACTTTCTTTTGGTGTACTGGAGAAAAACAGCAAGTTCATACGGTGAATTGGCAAACTATCTGTTTTCCAAAATCCAAAGGTGGGCTAAATATTAGAAACCTTCACGCTTTCAACCTAGCACTTCTGTCTCGGAAGGCATGGGAACTGTTTCACCATTCATCGTCCCTTTGGGGACATCTTATGTTGCATAAATACTGCAAGCACCACCCCTTCTTAGAAGTCCAGCCTCAAGTTTCGGATTCATGGGGTTGGAGATCCATATTGATGGGCCCCGATCTTGTAAAGCAAGGTATGTTCTTCCAGGTAGGACTTCTAATTGGATCCCTGATATGCTTCCGAATGCGGGTTGTTATCCCTATGCCTCCACCGGTCCTACTTTAGTTGCTTAGTTAATTGACCAGCGCACTCTTTCCTAGAATCATGATCTCCTACTTTTATGGTGGCCTCGCCATATGGTGGAGAAAATTCTGGCCATTCAGATACCTCATTTGGACTTGGCTTGGTACTGGACTTCATCGGGGATTTTCTCAGTTAAATCAGCCTACAGGCTTGCCAGTGCACAAATGCGCTGTCAACGGATTCCATCAGTTGGCATGTTCTCACGGCGGCAACTTTGGCGACTATCGCTTCCTCTAAGGGCTATCCATTTTCTCTAGAAGTTATTGAATCAGAAACTTCTAACTGCAGATCTCCTTGTCCTTCGAGGTTGTTCTTAATCCGAAGAATGCTTATTCTGTGGGGTCCAAAATCCTCTCCTGACCACATTTTCCTTCAATGTCAGTATGCAAGGCAAGTTTGGAGCAATTTACATTCCCAAAATTGCTTATAGCATGCACCATCATGGATACGGTTAAACAGTTTATCCTACTCCCTTGAACAAAGCTACCAATGACAAGGTTCTTAATATTCTTCTTGCCTTATGGCTTCTCTGGAGATCCTATACGGCGAATATCACGGCTGGACACACTTCTCAAAGCTCTCAACTTAACTTTCAGATATGGAAGGATTTGCAGTTTCATAGTACATCCAAGGCTATGAAGTTCAAACCCCCCCTGGCACACTATTGGTGTCATTAATAGGTATGTCATCTTCCAAATATTACAAAAATTAATGTGACAGCTCCTTTTTTAAGGAGAAGAATCTCGCTAGTTTTGGTGGAATTGCACGTAATTCTCAAGGCAAGATGATGTTTGGCCCTGGAAGTGGCTCTTCATCCCAAGACATCCTAACGCTTGAGGCTCTAGCCATGCGTTGGGCCAAAGACTTCAAATTGATTTCCTTAGCACTAGAAAATGAAAACCAAGCACTAAGTACCATCCTCTAAAACCATCCTTTGGAGGTTCCGCAAAAGGTCTTTCCTATCATCTCAAATATTAGACGGATGGCAGACACTTTTGAATATATTTCTTTAACACATGTGCTTAGAGAAGCCAATTCAGTGGCTGATGCTTTGACCAAGAAAGGGGGCGTTAACACAGGAAGCTTTCTTATATGTGCACCCCCCAACTCATGTTAAATGGTTAATGGTGTTTGATGTATTATCTCTAGTTGTAATCGTAGTTTCTCTTTCTAATAAAGTGTTTTCCTTACCAAAAAAAAACTTATGATAAATATTAATTTTATAATGTCAACATGAATTTTTTTAGTTGAAAGAGATGGATTTGTTATGATTTAATATAATTATGAAGAAAGCAAGTAAACTCGCCCCCCCCCCCCCCAAAAAGTAGGAGAGTACCAAGATTCACTTCTTGGAAGGCCAAAAGTTGAATTTAATAATTACAAAATTAAACTATTATTTTTTATATTTATTATTATCTTTAGTATATTAAATTATTATAATGATTTATGGTAAATTAAAAATTTTAGACATATTTATTAATGATATAAAAGTCTAATTGGTTAAATAGATAAAAGTATTTAAAAAAATAAAAATGTAACCATGTCTTTTGAGTTCATGCTTTTATAATAAGATTATGGAGTGTCCTGTTTTTTCCTTTTTTTTTTCCTTTCTATTGGGTACATATGACTCAATATATTTAGGAATGACCCATGCATGGAATCTGAATTACCAAGGTCTTGAAACCATGGAAAAAAACATGGCCAAAGAATCCTTAACTGCATGAGATTCAGCTACTGCATTACACACTATCGTTTTCACTACTGTGATAGAGTGGAATGGCCATGAACCTGGAGGCTAAACTCAGTACATTCTGGATGACATGATGGATCTCCAAAGACAGCAGAGTTCCATCTGCAATAATCCATATCAGTTCCAATGAATCAGACTCCTCTATAACTACGGGAATAGACTCATCCATAGTTTGCAAAATGCCTTTCCTAAGTACTATAGAATGCATTCAATATGGGCAGATATAGATGCTCCTTTATTTGGAAGATAACCGGGAAGAAACAACAACCTGGAAGCAGTCCAGAATCCAAAGCTGGGGCAGACAGGAAGACTGAGGATGATCAACATTAATGATTCCTTCATCTTCCTTGCACTGCCATGGCCTCAAAATCAAGTCCAAAATGGTAAGTTTATGCAAATCCCTCAATAGCCAATTATGTCTCTTTGAAGTTAGAACTGTTAAAACTCATACCATAATGGACCTCTATGCATGCACAGAAACATAAAATTGAGGAAACTCACAATTTTAACAAATTTGAAATCTAACTGAGAGCATTCCTTTGAGCAAATATAGAATATACAGACTACTGGTGTTGGACTGATCTGTCGGATAATTGGCACAAAAATGGAGGAATTTACTTTGGGGCTTAGCCCCATTTGATTGTTCATCAAATACTAATCTTCAACCACTCAATATCTTACACAAAATCAGCAACAAACCCGACCATTTTCAAAGTTCACATCATCATAAAAAAGAACATCAATGCCTTGACTACAAATGCATTTGAGGTTTAACAAACTCTTCCATAGATATTACATTAGCTCTAACCGGGTCCTCTATCAACCCTCCAATGTTCTTGGATCCATCATATCCCATAACTACCATTTCAGATTTCTTCACTCTTTTTTATTTGCATCGATTTATATGATCATAACACCTCACATTCTTCTGTAGTTCATCATATAAAAGCTAATGAGGTGTTTGGTGCAAGGAAAATTTTCCACCTTTGGTCAAAAACATAGCTTTTGCTGCTTTTTCCAATAGTAATAATGGAAGGTCCAAATTAAAACAGCTTATCTAAAGTTTAATGCATGGCCTTCAACTTATCACCAACTTGACCTCCTATAGGAACCAATTACCCTGGAAGTTTGATGCAGACCACTTGATGTTGTGGATACTTCTGTTTTCAGCACAGCTTTCCCATAGGACAATAAACTTTGTACATTAATAGACTAGTACACGGACAGCTTCCTCAAGATTTACAGTATGGAACACAAACTGGGATCTTTGTACATACCTGCGAACAGAAGACAACTCAAGAAACTTTTCACCATCCACAACATCCCAGTTTGAGAGGGGATGCAGGTAATGCTTTCCTGTGCAGGAGCAGCTCTGTTCTGCCTATGTTTCCCATATCTGGGCAATGGCTCAATCATGGTAGCCAGAGTTTCAGTCAGACAAGAAGCA
Organism: Hakea prostrata; assembly: GCF_041222555.1. NCBI lineage: Eukaryota > Viridiplantae > Streptophyta > Magnoliopsida > Proteales > Proteaceae > Hakea > Hakea prostrata. The sequence goes on from NW_028291375.1 coordinate 34,367, forward strand.
GCAGTAGGTCTGATATGAAAATGACACTTACACATTACAATCTATGTCACTCACCTTATTGCTAATTAACTAGCCTACCAGCAAGTGTTTGGGAAATTTCAGGAGAAAAAAGAGGAAACTGGGGCATTTGACTATGAGAAAACCATATGAAGCTCCAAGAAATGGCATGAATGGATGGAGATTGAAGCAGCTGGGTAAGTGAAACCCTCTTTATGCCACCATAAGGTATCTCAATCCTAGTTTCAATCATGTGGTAAAAACTCATGTTGTCAAAACAGCTAGTCACATATAACAGAAATAGAAAGAGCTATTATTATAAAAAGAAAGGTTTCTAATGAATTAGGCAGAATAGATCAGCTAACCTAAGGTCTCAAAGCGTCACAAAATGAAGTCCAAGTCATACTGCCAATCAAAGAAACTGGCTTTAATTATT
>NW_028291376.1:0-34639 GCF_041222555.1 Hakea prostrata
AGAGATAACAATGATTTCAATAGGATACCCTTTCTTGAAGATTACCCTAAAATTTCCCTTCAAAATCAAGCAATCCTGATTCTCAAGGTAAAAGAGGGAAAAGGGTTTCACCCAAAAATTATGAGATGGAGGTCATGGTTGATATGCAGGATGCCATACAATCATAAAAATAAGTAGAAAAATCATGGAAAGAGTCACAAGATCACTTGTAGGATCAAATACAATGAACATCACCACAAGCTCCAGAAAACCATAGAGTGAATCGGGGGATTCACTCTAGGGCTAAAAAGAATCAAAGAAGAGGCCATTAGGTGGTGTAATACCTACTCAAACAAGAAATCAAGTAGATAGAAGACAGAATAGATCAAGAAGAAACAAGAATATACCAACCTTTGCAGAAAGAGAAGAATCAAGAAGAAACTCGAAAGGATGCTTGGGGATCTTCCTTAGCTCGAAGAGGAGATTATAAAGTTCTTCCCATGTTCAACAAACGCTAAGGAATATAATAGGGTTGATTACCACAAAATTCAAGTAAATAGAGGTTAAAAGCCCTAAAAAAGCAAATTGCCCTTGCACGGCAACTTGCCCAAAAATAGGGATTTCTAGCTCTAAACTTCCAAAATTTTTGGGTGGGCTTCTCCCAACTCAACAAGCAACTTACCTAGCATAGAAGGACCGCCCCAAACATGTCCAACTTAGCCTCAAGTCCATCAAGCAAACTCTTCAATGTCAAGAAACAGTTCAACTCCAAAACAGATAAGGTTTCCACAGCGAACACCATCATTAATATCCATGAGTTCCGAGTCAAACCCCATGTCTTCTCTTGAGATGGCCCACAAAGTCTTCCTTTTACATTGGTCTTGGGATCTACACTAAGGGTGAGGTCGACTTGGCTTCCTAGGACCTTCCAAAGATAACAACACTGTATTAAGGTCCAACTTTAAGGTCAAACATCAAGCAAGCCCTTCTTCACAAAGCAGACGGGGTGTCAGATTAGGTTTGTCTTTGGTTTCACATTCTCCCCCTTAAAATAATTTCATCCCCGAAATTGGGAGAGTACTTGGCTTCCCAAAGAGATGGAGATACTTCCCTTTTATCTTGACTTCCTTTTCCCAAAATTTTCTTGGTAGTAGCTTCTACCAAACGAAACTAGGCAACTCTATGACGGGAGAATAAATCAAACAATGCATATGGTATGTATGCAATCACAAGAAAAGAGAATATTACAGACAAGAGTTTAAGGCTAAGAGTAACATACTGCTCATGACATCTTGATTTGGTTCTAACTCTCTTCTAACAATACTATGCTTTGTTCCCTCAACCACTTATTAGGGTACAAAGTATCTTCTATCACCCAGTAAAACTTGGGACTTACGGTTTGAAAAACTCTCCATCAATGGGTTGAGGTTCGCCCAAGCTTTACGCATTTGGCACAGCAACACCGTTAGGGTTAGGTGGGATTTCAAAAATCAGATCTAATATGCTAGAAAAACAAATTAAAGGAATGATCATGGCTTGATGAAGAAATCATATGAATTATGGCTAGAATCAAGTATGAAGATCATAGCATCAATGGAATGAATGGAGATTCATTCTCAACATTGGAGATTGTAGAAGAGGTGTTTGCAAGGCTGCAATACCTTCTTCATAATCATAGTAGTAAGAATTTGATCATGCAAGAGTAAATCGGAAGAAGTATAAGAAATTACTAACCTTGAAGATGAACAAGAAATGAAGAACTTGAGATCTTGCAAGAGTCCTTCAACAATACCAAGGAGAGGCTTTGAGAGAGGTTCTCCACGTTTTCTAGAGGTTTTAGAAACAAAAGAGGTTAAGAAACAAGAAGTTATATTATATAGAGCACCAAAAGACCTAAACGGGAAGATTTTCTCGGATTTCATCAACGCTGTGGCAGCTTGGCCAATCGACCGAGCTAGGATAGCGAGGCCAAATAGGGAAATGAAGGCCCAAAACTCCGCAAAATCTAGTGGGTTTCCCCCAACTCAACAAATGACTTACCTAGCATAGAGGAATGCCTTCAAACCATGTCCAACTAGGCTATAGGTCCTTCAACTAAGCTCTCCTTCATCAAGGTGTAGTTTCTTCTAAAACACGGCCAAAGCTTCCAAGTATGGAGGACCATCATCAATCTCCATGGGTTTGGGTCCAAACACCATGTCTTCTACTGAGATGACCCATAGTTGCCTTCTCCTTCACTTCGGGTCTTTGGACTTACAAACAACAGGGTTTTCGGGTCAAGATTAGGGCTAGATTTCACAGTAATACTGAGTAGCATACTTGCTCTTCTTCACGCAATTCTAGCTTTCCTTACGGCAATAGCTCTTCGCTTCTCGATTTTGAATGAGTCTAGGATAATATGCCAATTATGCAAAGCTGATGGGCATGTTTGTGCTCGGTGTCCGCAATGTTTCAATCATGCATATGTTGGTATGAGAATTATTGCTTGCTCTTCTATTTTGAATCTGCTTACTCTCTCTTCTTTAGATCCTTCTCTGTGGATATTAGATTCTGGATCTAATTCTCATCTTGTTGCGGGATCTTGCCCATTTAACTATTCAAGAACCCTCTTCGGGCTCTAGCAATGTGGTTGTTGGGAATGGTAATTCTTTGAGCATTTCTCATTTGGATGTTTGAATGTTGTATGTTCTGGTTCTCATTTTCGGTTGTTAGAGGTTCTGTGTGTTCTTAGTATTCAGTATAATTTTTTATCTGTATCAAGATTTTCTCAGGAAAATGGGGTGTATTTTGAGTTTCACTCAGATTTTTTTTGATAAAGGACCAGGTGACTCACATGATTTTGATCCGTGGCAAGACTTTTAATGGCCTCTATGCGGTTCAGTTTGGTTCAACAGATTTAAGTGGTGCTTTGTTACTTGAAGGAGTGAGTCATGTTGCTGATGTTGCTTCTACATCTAAGTCTGCTATAGTTGATAGTTTAGATTTGTTTTCTTCTCCCATTACTTTTGTTGCTTAATCTATTGATTGGCATAGAAGGCTAGGCCACCCTGCTCCTGGGAGAACTATGACTGTATTACAGAATCTTGGATTTGAAGGTGTTAAGTCTTTTCCAACTTGTAATGCTTGCAAATGTTCTATGAGTCATAAACCTCCATTCCAGTTGTGAAATCCCCCGGATTTCTACCCCTTTAACCCGTGGCTTCGAAATCAAGAAAACCGGGCCTCGAGTTGATGGCAAATGTGGGCCATTCAAGTGGAGCTTGAAGGGTTGGAAATGGAACCAATGTTGGTGGATGACCCTTGTGATGACTCATCAACTCTCCTAAAGTTTAATTGAAGAGAGAAGATTAATCATGATGGTGTAAAAAGGGTGATCTTGAAACGGCCATAGATCGGTGATGGAGAATCCGATTGACGCGAATAAGGTATCAAAACGAAGAGCGTCAAAAGACCTTTCCAACAAGCCAAAGATCTCTCAATTTGGACCTTATTTGACCCTCCAAAACAGGACCGGTCGATCGGCCGGTTGAACAGCCGGTCGACCGCCCCCAGCCCAGTTCGGGGCAGAATCGGGTTTTACCCTTTAAAACCCTATTTTGAAGCTCCCTTTCACTCATACTCGCATTTTATGTTGCTAGTATGAGGCTGAGGCTCAAGGAGGAAGAGAAACCAAGGGAAAGTAAGGTTTCTAACCATTTGGACACGTGCTAACACCCGGATCATTGCGAAAACGTTAGGAAATGTAAGAATCATCAAACCCTCTTCTTTAAGCTTAGTTTTTGGAGTAGTTCTTCGCAATAAATGATAGATTTGAGTAGTTGTTGCTTGATAGATGTTTTGAATGCTTGCAAATAGTTTCATTTATGTTTCCCTTTGGTTTGTAAGTGATTTGTGCAAGTCGTTGCAAACGATTTTGCATTTTGGCTCTCAGACCCAGCCGAGAGTACTCGCGAGAGCCCAAAATTGGGGCTTTTTGATTAAGATGGAATTAGATCAAATTGAATGTATACTTAGGACCCTATTGCTGCCAATTAGACATTTCCAAAGTTTCGTTTCGATTTGACTTCAAATCGATGGTGAAATTTGATTTTTTGCCGAAACTAAGTTGAGAAAGGTGGGTTCAAAACTAGTTGGCAGATTAGGTTTTTGTTGGGTGATTTTGGGAACTCTATTAAAACCCAATTGACTTCTAATTTATGTCTATTGATCTTCTTACATGATTAGGTTTATTTTGATTATAATCACCAACTCGTAAGTGTGACTTTCTGGAACTTTGGAGAGCTTATGCTAACTAAAAAGGTGAGGAATATACTCAACCTTATCTTGTATGTTTAATTATGTAATTAAATTTCATTAGTGATAATATTGCCTTGTTTTAATATTTATTATCTTGTGATTATGTGTGGGACTTTGCACGAATGAAAGTTAAGCAAGCATATTTGCTTCTATTTTCAATATTCTTTGAAAACAATATGAGAATGTATGGGATGGATGAGATTGAATGGATTGAGTGTTTCTTTTACTTTCAAATTCTAAATCATTGATATGAAGATATATGGATGATGTTGAATGAAATTACTCTTTTTATTTTATGTTTCAAACTAGGGTTGTGGGTTCGCCCATTACCCTAGTGAACTTACATGAGTATGCATCTAGACTTAAGTACATGAACGCTAAGTGTCTAGAAGTGTTTGGCTAGATAACCTCATGAGTACTACTACCCTTCCGGCAGGGGTATTGAAGCCGGTTAACCCGTGATGTTAGTGGCTGGGTCCTGAGTGTCAAGCAGGCCCACTACCATCATAGAAAGGTAGGGTTGCATATAATAGATAAGGGCTCATGGGCGCTCAAGACCGGTGAAATGATCCGTGAGAGGACATGGAGAGCATCATGTCCATTATATGTGGATGACTACTGGGTTAAGTAATGGGATCTAACGGATGCCTCCCGTTGAGGATTCCATTCATAGGTGGAAAGGTATTGAACCAAAAGGGCACTAGGCATGAGGGGAGATATCCGGACCATATGTAGTACGAGACCGTATGACTTTGCACTGGGCTAGGATTATCCTTGACACGCGCCAATCTCATACCAAACGGTGATGTGAGAGAGTGGTGACCTATACCCCAACCATGGCTTGACAGGACTTTACCCAACAACCGCGGAGAACCCAATAGACGTCTCTTGTTGAGGGAGAGTGACTGGGACCGCCCAAAGGAGATTGGTGTACAAACTTAATGCGTGTCTACCATAGAGACTTCATGATAGAGTTAGGAGCATAATATCATAATCATTCATACATCATATCATTATCATTAATTACATTGCCGATACTCAAACTATGTGTGTGGTGTGGGATCTTGTGTACGAATGAATGATATGATGTGAAATCTTGTGGACAAATGTATAGTAAGATGTTGAGTTGACCTCACTAAGTTATGTTGAACTCATTCCTTTTTATATGTTTGTTTCTATTAGAATATTATGCAGGTTATGAGGACTCCTTCCAGGTGGAGGATTCATCGCCGGCAGGCTTTCTTGAAGGAGTGACTGAAGAAGATGTAGACTTGCATGGAGCTTCATGCCCGTGCAAAGACTATTCTTATGAGTTTGGATTCCATTAGGGAATCAGTTTAGTTTAATTTCCGCTGCAACAAACTATGTTTCCCTTAAACTCTGATGTCCATTTTGATTAACTTTAGATAATGGATGACTGTAACCTTTTGATCAATCAAGTTTGATAACTTTATACTTGAACTTGATTTATTCTTGTCCTTTTAATTATGCTATATCTTATGTTGTATGGAATTGTCACTGAACCTAGGTCCTGCGGTGTATCATCCCCACGGGAATTCGGGTATGGCTGGACCCGGCTGGGTGGGGTGTGACACCAGTTGTCTTCTTCAGTTAACAGGTGTCCATTAGATGTTATTCACAGTGATTTGTGGGGACCCGCTCCATTTACTTCTTTTGATGGTTATAAGTACTATGTTGTCTTTGTGGATGGATACACAAAGTATACTTGGCTATATCCTTTAAAACAAAAGTCATATATGTTTGTTGTTTTCATACTATTTCAAAAGCTTGTTGAAATTCATTTTTCCTCCAAGATCTGTACTATACAAACTAATGGTGGGACTGAATAAAAGATATTGTTTACTTTTCTTTCTGATCTTGGTATCTCTCATCAGATCTCATGCCCATACACTCCTCCTCAGAATGGTGTGGCAGAAAGGAAGCATAGGCATGTTTTAGAGTCTGCATTAGCTTTGTTATTTTAGGCTGGTCTTCCTCCAATTTTTTGGACAGCAGCAGCTCAAACAGCAGTGTTTCTTCTTAATTGGATTCCTCTTAGTGTGTTGGACCATAAATCACCATTAGAAACTCTGTTTGGTACTTCTCCAGAATATGAGCTCTTCAGGGTTTTTGGGTGTTCCATATTCTATAACAAAACTGCATCCCCGGTCTAAACCTTGTATTTTTTCTAGGTTATAACAGCTTACAAGGGCTATTATTGCTATGATCTAGTTGAGAACAAGTTGTATATTTCTTGGCATGTGATTTTTGATGAGCAACAGTTTCCTTATGCCTCCTTACTTCATTCTTCTTCAGTTGTTTTTGTTGAAGTATGGTTGTCCAGAGCACCTTTTGTTCTCTTTCCATGTAATTCAATTTCTACCTTTACCAAAGAAAGTTGTAATGGGTAGGAAATTGAGATTGTAATAAGGGGATTTTTGGTTGTACTACTTGTGTTTCAGATCCAGTTGTTGCTTTGGATCTTGCTGTTGTAAACCATAATGAAAATTATCCCCATCCCCCAGCTAATGGGTCTATAAGTGCTGATGGGCCTTCGGGTTTTCCAGCCACATCGCTGCCCACTTCTGCTAGTTTAGATGTTGCTTTAGATTTTGATGGGCCTTCGGGCTTTCCAGCCACCTTGCTGCCCAATTATGTGAGTTTAGATGCTGATGGGCCTTTGGGCTTTCCAATCTCTATTTCAAACATGATGCGGCTCGATTTGAGATTGGTTCCTTAATTTTGTCTCAACCTACTTGATCAACACATGCGCTTCCTGATTCATCTCAGACTGTTGTTTCAGATTTGATTACATCTAAAAGTCATTCCATGCTCACTAGGTCCAAAACAGGTTGTTTAAAGCTAAAATTCCACTTAATTTGATGGCTGCTTGTATTGATGACAATGTACCTAGTACTTATTATCAAGCAGCCCGGTTTGTGCAATGGAGGCACGCAATGCAAGAGGAGTTTAATGCCTTAGTCCAAAATGGGAGATGAAAGTTGGTTCTTCGACATCGATCCAAAATATTATTGGCTGCAAATGGGTCTTTAGAGTTAAAAAGAAGTCTGATGATACCATAGAGCATTACAAAGCTAGACTTGTGGCTAAAGGATATCATCAATACCCTGGTTTTGATTTTGAGGATACTTTTAGTCCTGTCGTCAATCATACTACTACATGGATTATTCTTTCAATTGCCACTTCTAATAATTGGCCGGTTCATCAATTGGATGTTAGTAATGCATTTCTCCATGGTGATTTATAAGAAAAGGTTTATATGGAACAACCAGTAGGGTTTGTTAATCCAACGTTTCCTTCTCATGTTTGTCTACTTTGAAAGTCCTTATATGGTTTGAAATAGGCACCTAGGGCTTGGTATACCAAACTCACTAATTTTGTAACATCTATTGGTTTCAAGGGATCATGCACTGATACTTCCTTGTTCTACTATACGTCTTCCTCAGTGATTGTTTATTTTTTGGTATACGTTGATGATATCTTAGTGAGTGGGAACAGTTTTGCTGTTGTGTCTTCCCTCATCAATTCACTTGCTACTGTTTTTGCTATTAAAGACCTTGGTGATCTTCATTACTTCTTAGGCATTGAAGCCTTACGCACTTCTGATGGTCTTTTTTTTTATATTTTTTTTATCTCAACAAAAATATATTTCGGATTTGTTGACACAAACTCATATGACTGATGCAAAGCCTATTGCGTCTCCTCTTGCCTCTAGTGCTTCTCTCTCTTTGACTAGTGGAGTTCCTTTGGATGATGATACTGAATATCGGCATGTTGTGGGTGCTTTACAATATCTCACCAATACATGTCCTGATATCTCCTTTGCGGTTAGTTTGGTTTCTCAATTTATGCGCTCTCCCACTGATGTTCATTGGAGTATGGTGAAGCGAATCTTACGTTATTTACGTGGGACAGCTACAATGGGTTTATTCTTTTCTCCTAGATCCTCTATGCCCCTTACTGGATACTCTGATGTTGATCGGGTAGGCAATTCAGATGATCGTCGTTCTATAATTGGTTTCTGTGTATTTCTTGGAAATCATCTTATCTCTTGGAGTTCTTGCAAGTAGCGGACTGTTCCGCGCTCTTCTACTGAGGTGGAATATAGAGCCATTGCCTCTGTTGCTACAGAGCTTATTTGGGTTCGGTCTCTTCTTGGGAAGATTGATGCATTTCTTTCGACTGCTCCTCTCATTTGGTGTGATAATATCAGTGCAACCTACATGACTGCCAACCCTATCTTTCATGCTTGCACTAAGCATGTTGAGATTGATTTTCATTTTGTCAGAGATTTAGTGGCTTCTCGACAATTTTCGGTTCACTATGTCTCTTCTATTGATCAGCTTGCTGACACTCTTACTAAAGGCTTGCCTTGTACTCGTTTCTTAGCTCTTAGAGACAAGCTAACGGTCCTTGATCCGTTGTGCTTGTGTCCAAACAATTTTTTTTTTTGGGGGGGGGGGGGGGGTGTGTGTGTGTGTGTGTGTGTGTGTGTGTAAGTATTTGACCCTAACAACTGAGAAAGAAATAGGGGACTTAGGTAGTGTTTTTATTGAACCTTGAATAAACAAACATACATGCAGATGAAATCAAAGTAGCCATGAACAAAAGGTACATGAGATCCCTCACAGAACAATACATCAAGACTCTGGTTCACTGAATTTTCAAATAACAACTACGAGCAAATCAACGATGACTTTATTTGCATTCATAATCCTTGCATCTAATATGTAGATCCTTAAACCGCTCTCTACTCATCATCATTCCAGATTTCGGTTAGTGTGGGGTCACCCCTGCCGGATTTGGGTTTGGAATTGGAGGAGTAGGTGCCCCAGTCATCTTTCGCAGCATCCTTGCATTTGAATCTGATAAATTAACTACCACGGTTAACAAGTCTAATTCATAAAAGTAGTGAATTTGCTGAAGCATATGAAGAAGCTTTCCCTAGTAAGAAAGCTGAGACTACATTTGTTTATCCAGAAAGCAAACTAGGTTATAACTATTCATACCTGCGGAAACCATTCCCAGCTGCATCTGCAGGATGAAGAAGACACACATAAGGACTACTAGAATGAGGGAACGAGGAAAATAAGAGATACCCATGTCCTCTGCTAAGCCAATTAAGGACGTAGACATCTCTTCCCCTAGAGCTTCTCAGCTATTTATATTGATCTGCTCTCTCGCCCTGCCCTGCTGTTACCGACGATTCTACAATCATGCTTCGCACTACCTCTATTTATAGTATATATGCTTCCTCTTTTGTATTTTAAAATGTGAATAGTCCAAAACTTTTGAAGCGAAATTAAGATCCTCTTCAATTTCATCTTTGTCTTGACATGCACTCTTATTTTCAAGGGAGGTTGACTTTTTTCTAGGGTAAACAAGAAGTTGACTTTTTTCTAATTGGAAAACCAGGAGGTTAACATATTAAATAAAGTGAATCGTATGCACTTTTTTTTTTTGGGGGGTAATTTTCATATTATTGTCTTCCCTAGTTTGTATAACATAATATTAACCAAACTGATAAGATTTTATGGAAGAAATGTTCGTTATATTATTTAGTCTATAGGGTTTTGCTTGAGTGTTTAGTTTTACACTCGTATGCCAAGGTAGACCATTGCTTGTATAAACACTTGTTTTCTTGTTACTGGACATAGATCAGGAAATGCATTTATTAAGTTTGATGTATTGCTTGGTACTCTTTGTTGTAATTTTCATAATTTATTTAAAAATTTAAATAATTTATTTTTCTAAAGGTTGAGTTTTATAAAAAACGAATTGGTGAATGTAGCTTTATGGATCCCTTAGTCCATCAATTACGGATTGCACCGTCTGAGATGGAGGGGTTGACTGATCTTGGAGGTGAAAACGCATTCTTGACCCGTGTGCATAATTTGGGGGCGTTTAAATACCTTAAAGAAAGTGTCGTTACCGGCACGTTTCAACTCCGTCAATTTTCATTTATCAAGATGGATGTACGTAACAAAGCTTTCGAAAAGGGTTTTGTTCATTCCATTTGAATCAAGATAAGTTTTCTAATTCTGCTTTATTTGTCTTATATGATTGTCCTGTGGTAATATTTTCCAACAAGTTTAAGGTAATTTAAATGGATTGTATAAGACTTGGGTTTCCAATGAAATAATCGGTAAGTGTTGTCAAATCATATTAACAGGCGGTGCAATATTTAGTAAGGCAAATACAGTTATGATCGGGCCTTTCTTTTACAAAATTACTTTTAAGAGTAGCAGGATTAGAAGTTTTCCTGTTTAGTTTCAGTGGCTTCAAGGTGACAATTATTTGCTTTGGTTTCATAATCTAGTTGTTAAAACGATTGCATAAGACTTCGGACTAATTCTGCCTAATACAGAATATTGTCATTTAATTTTGCAAGGCAGAATATAAGAAGGGATTACAATCGATTTCTTATATAATTTGTTTCTTGCATGAATCGATAACAGTAGTATTTGGATAAGCACTCCAAGAGCAAACTTGTTTTATCTTTATGCTGGCATGTTTTTAGAGAGCAATCGATAACAATCTGCCAGTAGTGTTCATTATTATAATTTCTGGCAGTAGTGCTTCTATTTAAACTGAATATTTTCTCTGTCAGTGGCTCTTTCATGAAAGTTTTGCATATTTTCCCTATAATAATCTTACAGATATTTCTTCAAGTGGATGGATGACTCACTGCAAATTTTCATTTATATATATTTATTATCTTATGAGGCATTGGTTATGGTTCCGTGCCTAGATATTTTGAGGGCTGTGTGCCTGTGTGTTCCTTGATATGATTTAGATAATAACCATTTAACAGATATTTTGTTTGAGTTCTTAGTTGTGGTCAAAGATACTGGATTGGTATGATTCCAGTTTTATCCTCCTGGTTAGTACGTTCCGTGTTTTCTTTTGTCTAATATCAATTTACATCAATCTTAGAGCCTTTGTCTGACTGGGCATCTCTGTGAGTTGTTTCAATTGTTGTTGTCTTCTCTAGTCTTTCTCACTATGACACAACTTAAATATGATATTATTGTTGTTTTTGCTGAGGAGTTCTAGAGAATTTGCACTGTTCAGATTTTATTACCTGGAGAAGATAGAAAATCCAGTAGATATCACGGCTGAACATCAGTTCACAACGATTCGTTGCAACCTTCCATTATTTGCATTTTTTTCTCAGATAGTTCTTTGGGGTGTTTATCAGTTCACCCTGGCATGTACATATTAAGATGGGGGCGTCCAGAAAGGCAGTTAATGTGATAGAGCAGAAGCTCTGAGTGGACCAATGGCCAGAATATAATGACAACCCAGAAGAAGAAAAAAAGAAGAAAAAAAAATAAAAGACCTTTGTGCCACATGGCACTGTTTGGATACTTTTCCATAGATTAGTGAAGAACCTATAAGGATTAAGGAAGAAACTTGGGCTATAACGAGTGCAGCAGCAAGGATATTGAAAAAGAAAATCAGTTTTCTAGTTTCAAATTATGTTGGTTTACAATCATGCATTATATTGATTTATTTGGAAATTATAAAATTTGATGTTTTCTGAAGGAACCATTGGGCTAAGTGAACCACATGTTGGTTCTACCAGACTTGTATACCAAGTGCCTTGAATCCATTTGCTTAGTAAGGTTCATCTTGTCGGAGTTTACTTTCTTATTGATTCAATTAAAGGATCAGCTTTTTGATGAACTACCTATTAAGACTGATGAAGCATATCTGATTTGTTAGTATCCATGGTTGGAGGGAAGATGCATGCTTGTAGCTATTCAGGCTTGTGAGATAAAGGGTGGGAAATTTTAATCAATGAACATGAACTACAGAATCAAACCCCGAGTAGTGCACTATGTGTGCATGATTGAGCTACTAGGCCGAGAAGGTTTATTATGATGAAGCCTTTGCATTGATTAAAGTTGTTCCCTTCAAACTTACCGTGAACATGTGGGCTACCTTGCTGAATGCTGACAGCTTGTAGGTTTCACAGGATTTTAGAATTTGAGAAATTTGCAGCCAATATGCATGGGATGGAAACCAGGGAAGAAGGTGAGGGAAGCTACTGCAGTCGTACATACCTTGAAAAGAATTCTCTTGAGAATGCTTCCTACATATACTCAGATTATGAAGGAAAAGCCTCACTTTTCCTTTCACGTGAAGGATTCCATATCCAAACCAAAGAAATTTACCATAAGGTAAATGGCATAATATTGGAGATTTCAAAACGTGGCGATATCCCAGTTTAGAAATCTTTGCTTCCTGATGTGGATGAACGGGTAATTGTTTTATAGATTCATCAATACATCAAGAAGATGATTTTTACTCCTTTATAATCATCAAACCAGACATGACTCTCTCGAGAGTAAAACGAAAAATCATAATAAGAAAAGAAGCAGTGATGATGGATATGAGTCTGGTCTTATTGAAGGATTTACCTGGTCTGATCTGAAAACTTGTTAAGAGGAAAGAAATTAGATTATGGAGCCTTCAATAAGTTTTCAAATCAGGTATAACCATTGAGTTTGGTTATCAATGGACTCCTAGAAAGAGTTTGAAAGGTCTTTATTCACAGTTTTGGGCAACCTCCCATGATTTATGATTTATGGGGCTCTCTAATTAAAGAGGGAGAGGGAGGACTGATATGTTTGCTCTAGATTCAAAGTGGGTTTGTAAGATTTCCTAGAAAGGCTTTATTTCAATATCCTCAATGATGATAATCCTTGAATAAATGGATTATTAATTTCATGTTTGCCCCTAGTAATCATCTAGAGAGATCACTATTAAGAGAAGGAAAACGTAGGTTTTCATGGGACTCTTAATAGGCCACTTTTGATTTCTATAAATTAAAACAGTGAGCAGTAGCAGCCAAATATTGAATGTACCTATAAGGTTTTGACCAATTTGTGGCCTATACATTGTGAAAGGTTGTATACTTTTGTGATGGCTCAAAAACAATGAGAATAATGACCTACAGAAAACATATGAGGACTTGGAACAAATGTGTCAAACATTTATGTCTTGCAACCTTTCAAGTGAACCTAATTTGTTCGGGTTATGTTAAATCCAAAGTTGGCTAGGCCTAGGTGGCCATTGATGTCAGAGTACAACTTATGTAGTTCTATATGTATGATCATGTGGTTATGATTTACCCTCAAATGACATAACAATGGTATATGACCATTGAATTTTATATGTGATAAACCTAAATTGTGGGGGTTTATGTTTATTATGAAGATGCATGTATATTTTACATCTTACGTCTCTTCTCAAGATACAAGTTCAGTATAGTGATTGACTTTACTTGAAAAAGGAAAAATGACATGATTCATATGCATTTGGGAACCATCTTGAATTGAAGATGAAAAATGGCATATGCTTTAGATGCATTTGGGATTCATCTTGAATTGAAAATGATATGTATAGACTTGTGGTGGAGAATGATTTTTGAATTAAAAAATATATCACCAACTAGATATGCCTTTGTAAGAAGGTTGGAAATCCCAAGAGCTAGCATGTAAAAACATGTGTTAATAAGTGATTATATAAGTTCATACTAAGTGTATGGCTTTATAAGTTTAACAAATCCAAAACCACAAGGCTAAAGGAAAAAATGAAAGATACATGATGATGATCATTGAAATAAGCATTTACATTGAAGGTAAATGATGTGATCAATAGAGAAAGTAAGACATCGAGTCTTAGAAGTATGTATCTACAAGTGAAAGGGACAAATGTCTAGTGAGGCTGATAAGATAGCGCTATCACTGTGTAGTCAGTGAAATAGTTTGACTAGAAGTTGTGTCAAGCCTCAAATCACTAATGTGATGTCACTTGGAGGAATAAACTATAAAAGCCTATCTAAGGTCATGTGATAGACACCCAACCTATGTGAAGAGGTTTCAATCCTGAATTAGGTTCAAAGGGTAAACAACGAAGTCACGGGATGACCTGAGGAGTACTACTACGCTTATTCCAATATTAAGGTAAAGTAGTACCACCACAAGGAAAGAGGTTGAGCAAGAGGTTCTTAATTAGCCGAAACCTACGAAATGTGGGGGTGTGTTAATTGTGGTGCACACTGGCTAACCTAAGTGGATGTAGGAAATAAGGTCGCTTTCCAATGAGAATTATATAGGCGAATTCTCTAGACATCCATGAGACTGAGATCTAGGACATGACCTGTTCTCTTTTATTAGAGGAAAAATGTCCAAAAGAATAAATTTTATAAAAGGGTTTATCATGTAAAGTCGACTGATAGGATATGACTGATGAGCTTGTCAGCTACACACTGAGGAAAGGTTCAAGAAGTCTGACTTCACCTGTACTCTGTAGCGAGGTTCATTAGACCTAGTATAGGTTCAAGTCCGAAAGACACCTATAACGACATGTCCTATTGTGTTTAATATGTTAACCACTTTAGTATTTTGTTTTCCTAGAATTTTTGAATTTTGTGGGGGATTGTTGTAATTTTCATAATTTATTTGAAAATTCAAACAATTTGTTTTTCTAAAGGTTGGGTCTTTTCCTAAAAGACACCTAAATGACCAATAGGTGTCTTTGCTAACAAACATGCCTTAAGGGAAGAGATATAACCTTTGGAGACAACCTTCGTTGGTGTCTCTTGCTCTCCTATATAAAGGTGGGAGGAGTTTGTTATTTTGGACGAATGTTTTGAAAATCATTGGTTTACTTTAAAATTGTGTCATAGAAAATGAATTGGTGAATGTAGATTTACGGATCCCTTAGTCCATCAATTACGGAGTGCACCGTCTGAGATGGAGGGGTTGACTGATCTTGGAGGTTAAAACGCATTCTTGACCCGTGTGCACAATTCGGGGGCGTTTAAATACCTTAAAGAAAGTGTCGTTACTGGCACGTTTCAACTCCGTCAATTTTCGTTTATCAAGATGAATGTACGTAACAAAGCTTTCGAAAAGGGTTTTGTTCATGCCATTTGAATCAAGATAAGTTTTCTAATTCTGCTTTATTTGTCTTATATGATTGCCCTGTGGTAATATATTTCCAACACTCTTACCTTTCGGCAAAAAAGAGGGAAAAAAATGTTGTTCGAGACATTGAACATAAAGACAACTAGGTTGGTTAGAAATTTTACTTTTTTTACAGTTGAGAAAATTACATATACATCCCCTGGCAAATTATTGTATGCTTGAAACCCCTAGAATTCATTCTATTAAGTTTGCATATCCTATGTCTTAACAGAATCCTTATTCAAAATGGAGTGCCCAACTTGATCAATGCTATCTTCCCCTTGAAGAGAAGGTTTTTGAATCAGAAAAAACTGAGAAGCATAGGCATCTCAACTTCAAGTTGCTATTGTTGAATCATTGAGGATAGGTCCTCTATAGGCGATGCTTATACTACCTTCATAGTGTTGAAATCTTCTTTTACTTGCCCCATATTTAGCCATTGGATTTTCCTAGTGTTCAGCCATGGAATGTCAATAATGTTTGCACACCAAACACCTTGTCACACCCCACCCGGCCGAATTCAAACTTATCCAAATACCCGTGGAAGTGATACACTACAGGATCTTGGTTCACAACCAAATCCATAACTGCATAACAATATAGCACAATCCAAGAGAAAAAGAATAAAAGATAACAAATATCAAATTTTAGAGCCATCATCATGTTAACAATCCAAGTTAATCAAAATCATAGTCAAGGTGTAAAAGAAGGTATGTTAGAGTTATTACAGTGGAAGTCTAAGTATTGTCATCAAACGTTTAAAAGTAGAAGTAGCACCCTTGCCTAACAAATAAATAGAGAATGTAACTAATCACAATTATGGCAATTACTTTTTCATATGATATCCCCATGACTTCAAAGAGGTTGACTCCATAAGAGCAATCCGCGCAAGGACACAACTCTCTTTCTACCTCAGTGTCCTCTCTCGCAGGTTTCTCACAGGACTCCGCTGGCGGTGAACTCTCCAAGTAAACGATGTTCTCATAACCTGCAACAGAATTTAAGAAGAATATATATAGATGAGTGAGTTCCTCATAACTCAATGAGGTTAACATAATCATACATCGCGCATCTGTCACACAAATCAATATGTAATATAAATATAGTGAGATAATAAATGAATGTGCAAGTATATTCCTAGACTCTAACAAGTATAGTCTCTATGCCATACACACATTAAGTTACAACACTAGCCTCCTCTGGGTGGTCTCTGCACTCTCCCTTAAGGACTAGTTACTTCTATTGGGAACCCACGGCAATGTGATTAGATCATATCATATAGTGGTTGGGGATTAGATCACCACTCTCTCACCAACACCATTTGGTCTAAGTACTAGCGCGTGTCAGAGAGAAATCTAACCCGATGGAAGGTCATTTATGTCTCATGCGACATGTGATCTTAATACCCTCCCTCATCCCTGGTTCCCTTTTGTTTCGTGTATCCTTCTCATCTAAGGATGTTGTTCCCCCCACGAAAATTGCACATTGTGCTGGTGTCACGCCCTCCCAGCCGGTACCCTATCTGGCATACCCGAGAGTGTGATCCACAGCCCGAAGATCAGGTATCGAGTGATCAACCTCCCACATAAACAATAACATAATCATGAACAATCATAATAAAAGTGCGGAAGATAAACTATAGATCCAATAAAGAAAGAATGAATCATAAATGAATCAGAATAATAGATATAATCAGAGTATCAAACAGATAAGTAAAGTGAAGCAAAAATCCCACTTTACAACCAGCGGAAAAGTAGCTCTAAAGAGAATAAACTAAATAAAATCTAATCCCAGTAGCAAGTACATTGGGTGACTAAATTGTTCTCCACTTTATAGACAACATCCCTATAAGTGTAAATCTCATAAATGGCACAAGGACGCTTCCACTCAATGGTCGGACTAAGCATCGTACGGAGCATAACCACTCGCGGGATCTTCAGAGTAATTGTGGTAACCGCAATCACCTTCCTGGAGATATGCTTCTTCGCCTTGCGCTTCTTCATAGGGACCGTCATAGTACTCAAGACTGCAGGATAGTCTAACAAACATTGTACAATAAAGGAATGAGTTTCAAAGAAACTCAGTAAGGCAGTTAAAATCCATAATAACATAAATGGCAGGATTCCAGAACAAACATAAATGCAATATGATATGAGACAAGCAATGAATGAATGACTCTAACTTTATGTATGCTGGTCTCTATTGGCAGACATGCTTTAAGTCATAGCACCGTACTTCTTTAGGAAAGTCCACTCACATCCTCAACCATTTAAGATATCTTGGATTCTCTCACGGATCATTTCACCGGTCTTGAGCAGCCGATTGGTAATGGGTCCTTCATCCCTCGAGACAAACCATGGCAGGGGGTTAAGTCAACACACTCTCTCACAACCATTTGGTATAAGTACCGGCGCATGTCGGGGTAAAACCTAGCCAAATGCAAGTCTTCTACTTAATTACATCAAGTCAGATCCAGATACGTCCATTCCTCGTCCCTGACGATCCTTTCCGGTATCCTTCACACTAGAGTCCTCATAGTCCCTGACTACGGACTCATCAACCCTATTGGTTATCCACATATGGTAAACGGGAAGCTCTCACGTCCTCTCACGGGTTGGTTACCGGTCTTAAGCGCCCGTGAGCCCAAGTCTAACCATATGCAACCCTACCAATAAATGGCCCCCACAATGTGATTCCTGTCCTCTCACGGGTTGGTTACCGGTCTTAAGTGCCCATGAATCCCCATTGCTACCACGGGTCGTTCGGTCTCAATACCCCTCCGATTAGGGTCTGACATAACAGGACATCCTAGCCAAACACTACTAGACAATCTTAGATATGTCATCCAACAGTTTAGGAAGGTGTCCAGAGGGCATCTCCGGAAACATCCCATAATATTCCCGTAGTAGTCCAAGGACAGAAGTGTCAAAAGGACACCTCTCCTTTCCAAACCATACTTAAGCATACACATGCATCAATTCATATCATCACATATATGGTAACTTCATATATGGAAAGAAATCAATAATTACAATCACTTGTATAACATTGGTAAGTAAATCATACATGAATCAATTCAATATGAATAAGTAATGCTACCGTAATCAAAGTTATGCAACAAGTAGTATATCATTGTAAGAATCTAATTTAGGAATCATATCAATGATATTCAAATATAGAAACTAGATTCATGCTATCTATGTAATTAAGGAAATAACCATCCTTACCTTTTATAACTCGCAAAGGAATCCTAAGAAATCAAGTAAGGTCTTGGCAAACTTGAGAAGAAGGTCCTAAACAAGTATATACAACATATTAGGAAAGATCCCTAACAGAAAAGATACCAAAACATCCAACACAGACCAATTCTGGAGTTGCTGTACTCATTGGTCGAGTGGATTGGTCGATCGGCCCAATCGACCAATCACGACCAATGCAGACAAAGAGCCTAAAAAAACAGAGTTTTAAGATATGAAATCCGAATTTGGAGGTTCAAAAGGGTACTAATCAAGGGGTAAACTACATCAGTAGTATTCTAACATATAGGGGACTTCAAAACACCAATCAAATCAAGACATCAAGATCCAAATTAGGAAACAAAAAGTTACCATAATTAGATCAACCATGGATCTTGATGAATTCGAAATAGAAAATAAAGACAAGAACAATAGGAGGATGGATCATTGCTTCAGGTAAAGGTATCATGAAAACATACTTAGATCTTCAAGGAACAAGGCTTAGAAACATAAATCTAAATAAGGAAATAAAACCTACCATATATGTAACTACCATGCATCATGAAGAACACATAGTATGGTAGAAGAGAACAACTAGAAATTGATAGATTATGGATCATGGAAGGAAAACACAAGAATTAACTACTAACATGATCAATATAGAAGATCCAAGGAGATCAGAATTCAAATTAGAAGTTTAACAAAGATTAGATCATGGTTTGATCATGATTCCTTCAAAGCTTGCAATGATCATAGTTAAGATCATTGTTCTAGCCTCAAATCCTTAGGATGATCATGAGAACATGTTCAGAGATGTTTGCAACAGAGAATGCAGCATCTCTTCTACTGTCTCAACTCAAAAAGGAAAGAAAAACAAAGATGGAGGAGAAGAAGAGAGAGTAGACATACCTTTTGATGCAAAAAGAAGAGTTTCGACGAAGATCCGTCAAGAAAACACCAAGGATGCAAGGGAGATGACTTGCAGAGGTCTTTGTCTGCTCCAGAGAGTTTGGAGGCAGCAAATACGAAGTGGACTCGAGATTGGACTTAAATAGAGCAAGAACAACCTAATTGCCAAAGACAAGACTCATTGGTCGAGTGGATTGGTCGATCTGGCCCAGCCGACCAATCAACGACCAATGCCGACAAAGAAGACCAAAACAGGGAATTGAAGGCCCAGATCAAATCCAAACCTAAAGGGGTTTTGCACACAAGTCAAGTGACTTACCTAGTAGGTAGAAATGCCTTCAAACCAAGATAGAGAGCACTCCAAGTCCATCAACTAATCAGATCTTCACCAGGATTCAGTTTCCATAAATAGAACTTCATCATCAACTTTCATGGATTCAAAGCCGTACACCAAGTCCTCTACCGGGATGGCCCAAAGCTGACTTCTTACTTTACTTCGGGTCACTGGACCTACAAATAACAAGGTTTCCGGGTCAAGGTTAGGGCTGGGTTTTACATTCTCCCCCCTTAAAAAAAATTTCGTCCCCGAAATTGAAAGCGTACCTGTGCTTCCAAAGAGGTAAGGAAACTTCTCCTTCATATCTTCTTCCTTCTCCCAAGAAGCTTCTTCAGGGGTATGGTTCTTCCACCGAATCTTCACCAAAGGGATGGTGCGATTCCGCACCGCTTGTCCTTCCTATCCAAGATTTCGGCCGGTTCTTCATCATAGGTCAAATCAGCACTAAGTCCTTCAGTGCTTGCTGCAAAATGTGTTCCGGATTCTCTATGTATTTTCGGAGCATCGAAATATGAAACACATTGTGAACAACAGCAAGAGGCGGAGGTAATGCTAATCGATACGCAACAGGTCCAACCTTTTCCAAAATCTCAAAAGGTCCAATGTAACGAGGGCTAAGCTTTCCCTTAACATTGAATCTCATCACACCCTTCATTGGTGAAACCTTCGTAAAGACTTTCTCTCCAACTTGAAATTCCAAATCGGTCCTTCTCTTATCAAGATAAGATTTCTGTCTTGATCGGCGTACTTAATCCTTTCTCTTATCATATCTACCATAGCACTCGTAGCTTCAATCATTTCAGACCTAAGACTTTTCTTTCACCTGCCTCACCAAGACAAAGGTGTCCTACAAGTACCGCCATACAAAGCCTTGAATGGAGCCATGCCTATTGTTGCTTGATAACCGTTGTTATAGGCAAACTCAACCAAAGCTAGGTGTTCATCCCAATTACCACCCATATCCACCACACAAGATCTCGAGCATGTCTTCCAATGTCCGAATTGTCCGCTCGCATTGTCCATCGACCGTGGATGATGAGCTGTACTCAAGTTCAATTGGGTTCCCAAGGCCTTCTCGCAAACTATTCCAAAACCTTGAGGTGAACCTGGGATCACGATCCGAAACAATACTCAAAGGCACACCATGCAGATCTAACCACATTATCCACATAAAGCCTTGCTAGCTTATCCAGAGTATGAGTGATCTTCATAGGAATGAAATGGGCTGATTTGGTCAACCTATCAACAATCACCCACACAAGTGTCATTGCCTTTACTTGTCCGAGGCAAGCTAGTCACAAAGTCCATGGAGATATCCTCCCACTTCCAACTAGGAATAGGAAGGGGCTGAAGTAATCCAGATGGAGGTTGTCGAACGGCTTTCACACGTTGGCAAGTCTCACACTTGGCAACAAAATCATCAACATCCGCCTTCAGCACCAATCCACCAAAAATGTTCCTTCAAGTCCTTGTACATCTTGGTGCTTCCCGGTGTATAGTAAAGACCGACCGGTGTGCTTCCTTCAATATTTCTTTCTTAACTTCTTCATTTGTGTGCACACACAGCCTTCCTCTAAACAACAAAGCACCATCCATGGATATACCAAAGTCGGGGTCCGACTCAGGATTCGAAGAAATCTTCTCAACTTTGATCAAAAACTCTTGATCGTAACTTCGCAGAGCAACAATCTTATCTCTAAGACCAGATCTTGCCGTCATGGCGTAAAGAATAAAATCAGAATTCTCGTGGACAATTTCCAAATCAAAACTCTCAATAGAAGACCACAATGGTAAACTCAAAGCATTCAAACCCAAAGTCTTCTTCTCGGTTCTTCCTACTAAGAGCATCAGCAACAACGTTTGCTTTCCCAGGGTGATACCGAATATCACAATCATAATCGAGACTAGTTCCAACCATCTCCTTTGCCTCATGTTCAACTCCTTTTGGGTAAAGAAGTATTTCAAACTCTTATGATCCGTGAAAATGGCAATCTTCTCACCGTAAAGATAATGTCTCCAAATCTTCAAAGCAAAGACAACGGCGGCAAGTTCTAGATCGTGAGTGGGGTAATTCCGCTCATAATCCTTCAATTGCCGAGAAGCATAGGCTACGACCTTGCCATGTTGCATCAAGACACATCCCAAACCAATCTTTGACGATCGGTATAAATCGTCATACCACCGGAACTATCGGTATAGTCAAAACCGGGGCACTTGTCAATCTATCTTTCAACTCTTGGAAATTCTTCTCACAAAGCGTCGACCAAACAAACTTTTCTTCTTTCCTGGTCAACTTAGTCATAGGAGCAGCCAACCGAGAAAAGTTCTCAATAAACCTTCGGTAGTAACCCGCCAATCCAAGGAAACTTCTTATTTCCGTTATTGACTTCGGTCGTTCCCAATCAGCCACAGCCTTGGACCTTTTCGAGATCGACACGAATACCTTCGGCTGAAACTACATGACCAAGGAATACCACTCTCTTAAGCCGTAAATCACACTTGCTAAACTTAGCGAACAACTTCTTTTCTCGCAACCTTTGCAAAGTGAAACTTAGATGACTCGCATGCTCTTCTTCGCTCTTCGAATAGATCAAGATGTCATCAATGAAAACAATCACAAACTTATCAAGCACATCATGAAATACTCGGTTCATGAGGTCCATGAACACCGCAGGAGCATTAGTCAATCCGAAGGGCATAACTCTAAACTCGTAGTGACCATACCGCGTTCGGAAAGCTGTCTTGAAGATATCACTAGACTTCACTTTCAATTGGTGATATCCGGACCTTAAGTCAATCTTTGAGAACACAATCGCACCCTTCAACCGATCGAAGAGATCATCAATTCGGGGCAGCGGATATCTATTCTTGATAGTCAACTTATTCAACTCACGGTAGTCAATGCACAAGCGCATACTACCGTCTTTCTTCTTGACGAACAAGACCGGAGCTCCCCAAGGTGACACACTAGGCTGTACGAAACCTCTATCAATGAGCTCATTCAATTGATTTTGCAACTCTTTCAACTCAGTAGGAGCCATCCTGTACGGAGCTTTAGATACCGGAGCGGCACCAGGGACGAGATCAATAGAAAATTCGACATCCCCCGTCCGGAGGCACTCCCGATAGATCATCGTGGAAGACATCAACAAAGTCACAGCACAACTCGACTTCATTGACTCTTTTCTCCACTATACCCTTGCCTTCGGATGAAGCATCATCCACTAGGGCATAGACTTGCATCAGGTGCAGACAAAGACCTTCTTACAAACCCTTCTCTTTTCACCCTGAAATTCAAAGACCGGACTTCCACAAATATGGAACTGAATCTTCCTTGAGGAACAAAGGAACACAGCTTTGTGGGCTGTCAACCAATCAATTCCCAAAATAACATCGAAGTCCTTCATGTCAAGAATCACAAAATTGGCTTCCAAGTTCTTCTCACCAATCAACACGGGACATTTAGATAACCCCTTATCTAGTTTCACAACAGGACCAGAGGTGTACTAATCAATAAACAACTAGACAACTTCTCGGGGATTAGGTTAGTCTTCTTGATGAATGCAGATGACATGAACGAATGAGATGCACCCGTATCAAATAAGACAAATGCAGAAATAGAAGCAACTAACAATGTACCCGTAATCACTTCATGGCTTGGATCCCGCTCAAGCACTAGAAATACCGAAAACTCTACCGAGAGGGAGGAGCAGGAGCACTCTTCACCACGGGGGCAGGCTGTCTGGGCAGGCCGCTCGGACAGCACGAGCAAAATGACCAGCTTGCTTGGCAGAGAAGCAAACAGATTGCCGGATCCAACAGGGGTGGCTGCAACAGAGGGCTTCGAACAAAAGGCCTTGCACTTGCACTTGCACTTGCACTTGCTGGTGGTCGGTTTCCGCCATACTTGTCTAAACCGGCCGGGCTGCTGAAAACCCGTGTTCTCGACCTACACTCTTAGCCCGAAAGGTAGGAGTGGGGTAGGGTGTAGGTCTCACAAAACGACGGTCATTACGATCCACCAAACCAGAATTCCTTGATCGCCAAGGCTTTTTCACACGAGCACTTTCCTTCTCTGTTTCTTCCAACTTCTTCGAGTTCTCGCACCACTTGAGCATAGCTCACCATAGGCCGGACCGTGAGGTAAGCTTTAATGGCAGGGCGCAGTCCTTTGAAGAACTTCTTTGCTTTCGCGAGGTCATCCTTCGAGAATCTGGAGCAAAGAAATGAAGCTCTTCGAACTTCGTTGGTACTCCAACACGACACGAGAGTTCCTTGAGTAAGAATCATGAACTCGGCTTCCTTCGCATCTTTTACCGCCTCGGGAAAGTAGTTCATACAAAAAGCCTCTTTGAATAACTCCCAAGTTACAACTCCCGCATGCAAACCTTCCAAAACAGGACGAGTGGAGATCCACCATGCATCAGCTTCTTGTTGCAACTTCGTTCAAGCAAACAAAATCTTCTCGAGCTTCCGAGCATTGCAGATGTCGGAAAGCCTTCTCCAACTCACGAAGCCACTTGTTAGGAAACAAGGGGTCCTTGGTAACTCCGGTGAAAGTGGGTACTTGCATCTTCGTAAAACTCTCCATCAAAGTAGTATGAGGAGTTCCAGCTAAACCTCCCGCATTCGAATCTGCGGCATGAGGATTCACATTAGCACCAGCCCGGGTCTCATTATGCGAGTCATGAAACCCACCAACATCTGGTTGAACCGAGCCGCTTGCTGTCGCATCATATTGCCCATAATATTGGCAATATCTCTGAAACTTCCAACATTCGGGGCACCAGGTATCTCATGAGTACCCTGATCAACATTTGGTATCTCACCACCTCCATGAGGTACTTCACCACCTCCCTGAGGTATTTCACCACCTCCATGACCACTGGATTCACCACGCCCACTTCTCAGAGTAACCATTCTGCAAAACCGAGAACATCAAAATACCGAATTTCGAAGATTCAACATAAACCACAAGTCCAAATGATTTGAAAACTTAAATCATGCTCAAATATATCCATATAGTCATCAAACAATAATCCATAAGGCAAAAATCACATTTTCCAAAAATTCAACAGCAATTGAGGTCTCTGTGACCATTGGTCGAGTGATTGGTCGACTGACCCAGTCGACCAATGAGTCGATCAATGCAGACAGAATGCGAAAATTCGCATTATAAGCCTCATTTTCACATTCCAACCTCATTCAAACTTCTTCCAAAGTTGAGAGAGCCCTAGGGAAAGTCTCCAAGAGTTCTCACAAGTGTTCTTGAGGTGATTTAGTGCTTCAACAACAACACCATAACACACCATCTTCACAAACAAGGTAAATCTCTCATTCTTTCTTCCATTTTCATCTTCTCATGCTTGCATTTCAAAAAAAACCATGCTTTACTTGTATCCAATGCTAGAAATCATGCTTAGGAATGCTTAGAAACATATTCCCTAGGTTTTAAACACAATGCCATGCATAGACAACAAGTTTTAACATAATGGTGTTCATCTCGCAAAGTTTTATACCGAAATCGATATCTTTAAAAAAATTCTGTTTTCTCTCAAACCGCTTGAAATTTTCGCACGAGATCAAATGCTACATGCTCAAGATGACATTAAAGATAGGTCCATACAATTTGATTTAACCAATTTCAACTTTTCAAAAATCCAATTTTGACCTAAATTGCAAAATCCCCAAATTTCCTTCTTGCTGAATTTTTCGCTTTAATCCAAGTTTTCGATCGATTTTCATCAAACAAACCTCATAGACATGAAATTCCAAGTATTGCGCACATGCTAGTATGTTCAAATCAAATTTCCCCCAAATTTGAAATTTTCCAAAAATTACGAAAATACCCTTTTGGCTCAAATCTTAAGATAGCACTAACTGGAATTGTCTCTTGTCTCTTTCACAGATACCCACTATGCAGAGGGGAGGGCGAGGACGAGGTAGAGGTCGTGGTCGCATTGTAGGTGCTCTTAGGGGCAGAGGTCGGGTTCCTTCAGAGCCTAGACGGGAGGTTAGGAGACCGGACATGTTTGACACACCTCGGGCCGAGTTCCCGTACGAGGCCTACTTCGATTCATCGCAATATCGAGATGGGACGTCTACTTCACTTACGCCAGCTCGAGCCTTTAGGATTCGGCAGAGGTTCGACACATTGCAGTGGACTCATCTCTTCACCGAGGATCTGCCGGTATACCCGGAGCTAGTGAGGTTGTTCTTCAGCAACCTTACTTACACAGAGGAGGCTCGAGGCCAAGGACATCCACTTAGACTTGTCCTCGGGAGCAGTGGTCTTCCGGACTCGATTCGCTTCTCTACCCGGACACCGGCTGAGATCTTGCGGGTTCCTTACTATCCACAAGCAGTGTGTGTGGATACCTGCAGGAGCGGATCCGGACAGCCATCCGATGCCGTACGAGCTACGCGAGATATGCTCTACACTATGGGATAGCCGTCGATGCTTCACTCCGTGGACCAGCGGACGGATGACGGATTCTCGCACGGATTATTGGTCGCATAGTCGGCCAAAACATTATGCCGAAAGCCGGACATCACCATCGGGTCACGGTGATGGAGGCCTTAGTCATCTACCGCATCTACATGGGCTTCGAGATCGATCTCTCCTACATCATTCAGCAGGTCATGCCGGACTTAGTTCTGCGGCCTAGCATGCGGAACCTTTGCTATGGGAGGCTACCGACTCGATCTTCGGGCATTTCGGGGTGAGTTTCGAGGATACACCAGGTGGACACCTGGTTCACGGGGATACTCTATTGGGACTCGGACCATTCGTCGGATGAGACTACAAAGCGATCGGGAGAGATCTCCCGGTCCGGAGGGTGAGGATGATGATGATTCAGAGGATGAGGATCGGGGGTCGGAGGATGGAGGAGAGGATATCGGACCGATAGTGATGATCAGGCCGGAGATGATGCAGATATGCACGAGGCCGAGCCCGTGCATCACGAGTTTCCTTCATCACACTTCGAGGGCGGTGGCCCTTCACATGCGGTTCCGGAGACTTCAGATCTTGGAGCACAAATGAGATCGATGACTTCCATGCTAGAGAGAATGGAGGTCGGACGAGGAGCAGATGTACGAGAGGATGGAGTCACGACGAGGGATAGGATAGAGCATCGGGTGACTCGGCTAGCGGAGGAGTTCGAGCATACGAGAGATCAGAGAAGATCACCTAGATAGACTGTACCTTAGGATTTCCATTTATGCATTTCAGATGTAATCGTTGTAAAAACTTTTGAAATTAATGAAGTTCATTTTGTTTCACTTAATTATTGTATATTATGCACCTTTCTTTTCCTTGCATTAGTGACATTTGTTCAAGTCTAATTATGGTATGTTATTCGGAAATGTTCTGTTATGCCTCAAGGGTCAAGTTTCTAATTCAGTGTTCTATCATTCACTTCTAAGAGTAGAAGAGTCATTTCAGATCAATGACTCAGGAATGTTCAGTTATTGTCTTTTGTAGTTAGGATCTCCTCGAACTTGAGGCTCTGATACCAATCTATCACGCCCTCCCAGCCGGTACCCTATCTGGCATACCCGAGAGTGTGATCCACAGCCCGAAGATCAGGTATCGAGTGATCAACCTCCCACATAAACAATAACATAATCATGAACAATCATAATAAAAGTGCGGAAGATAAACTATAGATCCAATAAAGAAAGAATGAATCATAAATGAATCAGAATAATAGATATAATCAGAGTATCAAACAGATAAGTAAAGTGAAGCAAAAATCCCACTTTACAACCAGCGGAAAAGTAGCTCTAAAGAGAATAAACTAAATAAAATCTAATCCTAGTAGCAAGTACATTGGGTGACTAAATTGTTCTCCACTTTATAGACAACATCCCTATAAGTGTAAATCTCATAAATGGCACAAGGACGCTTCCACTCAATGGTCGGACTAAGCATCGTACGGAGCATAACCACTCGCGGGATCTTCAGAGTAATTGTGGTAACCGCAATCACCTTCCTGGAGATATGCTTCTTCGCCTTGCGCTTCTTCATAGGGACCGTCATAGTACTCGCAGACTGCAGGATAGTCTAACAAACATTGTACAATAAAGGAATGAGTTTCAAAGAAACTCGCTAAAGGGCGATTAAAATCCATAATAACATAAATGGCAGGATTCCAGAACAAACATAAATGCAATATGATATGAGACAAGCAATGAATGAATGACTCTAACTTTATGTATGCTGGTCTCTATTGGCAGACATGCTTTAAGTCATAGCACCGTACTTCTTTAGGAAAGTCCACTCACATCCTCAACCATTTAAGATATCTTGGATTCTCTCACGGATCATTTCACCGGTCTTGAGCAGCCGATTGGTAATGGGTCCTTCATCCCTCAGGACAAACCATGGCAGGGGGTTAAGTCAACACACTCTCTCACAACCATTTGGTATAAGTACTGGCGCATGTCAGGGTAAAACCTAGCCAAATGCAAGTCTTCTACTTAATTACATCAAGTCAGATCCAGATACGTCCATTCCTCGTCCCTGACGATCCTTTCCGGTATCCTTCACACTAGAGTCCTCATAGTCCCTGACTACGGACTCATCAACCCTATTGGTTATCCACATATGGTAAACGGGAAGCTCTCACGTCCTCTCACGGGTTGGTTACCGGTCTTAAGCGCCCGTGAGCCCAAGTCTAACCATATGCAACCCTACCAATAAATGGCCCCCACAATGTGATTCCTGTCCTCTCACGGGTTGGTTACCGGTCTTAAGTGCCCATGAATCCCCATTGCTACCACGGGTCGTTCGGTCTCAATACCCCTCCGATTAGGGTCTGACATAACAGGACATCCTAGCCAAACACTACTAGACAATCCTAGATATGTCATCCAACAGTTTAGGAAGGTGTCCAGAAGGCATCTCCGGAAACATCCCATAATATTCCAATAGTAGTCCAAGGACAGAAGTGTCAAAAGGACACCTCTCCTTTCCAAACCATACTTAAGCATACACATGCATCATATCATATCATCACATATATGGTAACTTCATATATGGAAAGAAATCAATAATTACAATCACTTGTATAACATTGGTAAGTAAATCATACATGAATCAATTCAATATGAATAAGTAATGCTACTGTAATCAAAGTTATGCAACAGTAGTATATCATTGTAAGAATCTAATTTAGGAATCATATCAATGATATTCAAATATAGAAACTAGATTCATGCTATCTATGTAATTAAGGAAATAACCATCCTTACCTTTTATAACTCGCAAAGGAATCCTAAGAAATCAAGTAAGGTCTTGGCAAACTTGAGAAGAAGGTCCTAAACAAGTATATACAACATATTAGGAAAGATCCCTAACAGAAAAGATACCAAAACATCCAACACAGACCAATTCTGGAGTTGCTTTGTACTCATTGGTCGAGTGGATTGGTCGATCTGGCCGATCGACCAATCGATCGACCAATGCAGACAGTAGCCTAAAAAAAACAGAGTTTTAAGATATGAAATCCGAATTTGGTGGTTCAAAAGGGTACTAATCAAGGGGTAAACTACATCAGTAGTATTCTAACATATAGGGGACTTCAAAACACCAATCAAATCAAGACATCAAGATCCAAATTAGGAAACAAAAAGTTACCATAATTAGATCAACCATGGATCTTGATGAATTCGAAATAGAAAACAAAGACAAGAACAATAGGAGGATGGATCATTGCTTCAGGTAAAGGTATCATGAAAACATACTTAGATCTTCAAGGAACAAGGCTTAGAAACATAAATCTAATTAAGGAAATAAAACCTACCATATATGTAACTACCATGCATCATGAAGAACACATAGTATGGTAGAAGAGAACAACTAGAAATTGATAGATTATAGATCATGGAAGGAAAACACAGTAATTAACTACTAACATGATCAATATAGAAGATCCAAGGAGATCAGAATTCAAATTAGAAGTTTAACAAAGATTAGATCATGGTTTGATCATGATTCCTTCAAAGCTTGCAATGATCATAGTTAAGATCATTGTTCTAGCCTCAAATCCTTAGGATGATCATGAGAACATGTTCAGAGATGTTTGCAACAGAGAATGCAGCATCTCTTCTACTGTCTCAACTCAAAAAGGAAAGAAAACAAAGATGGAGGAGAAGAAGAGAGAGTAGACATACCTTTTGATGCAAAAAGAAGAGTTTCGACGAAGATCCGTCAAGAAAACACCAAGGATGCAAGGGAGATGACTTGCAGAGGTCTTTGTCTGCTCCGAGAGAGTTTGGAGGCAGCAAATACGAAGTGGACTCGAGATTGGACTTAAATAGAGCAAGAACAACCTAATTGCCAAAGACAGCACTCATTGGTCGAGTGGATTGGTCGACTGGCCCAGTCGACCAATGCTGACAGCAAGACCAAAACAGGGAATTGAAGGCCCAGATCAAATCCAAACCTAAAGGGGTTTTGCACACAAGTCAAGTGACTTACCTAGTAGGTAGAAATGCCTTCAAACCAAGATAGAGAGCACTCCAAGTCCATCAACTAATCAGATCCTCATCAGGATTCAGTTTCCATAAATAGAACTTCATCATCAACTTTCATGGATTCAAAGCCAGACACCAAGTCCTCTACTGGGATGGCCCAAAGCTGACTTCTTACTTTACTTCGGGTCACTGGACCTACAAATAACAAGGTTTCCGGGTCAAGGTTAGGGCTGGGTTTTACAGCTGGACTAACATCTCGTAACCCTATGGTTGTCCACATATATATTGGCAGACACCCTCGTGACTTTCCCATGGAGATCACACATCATGTTGAAAGTACCAAGAGCCCAACACTATGCATATGCAACATTCCCAATTGTATGATGACAATCGGCATGTGGCTCCCCACGAAAACCACACATCGGGCTGGATGACACAAGACCCAACCACTGCCAATCATAGATCATTCAGCTTCAATACCTATGTTGAATGGGTAATAGCACTCATCAAGGTTTACCAGCCAATGTATTTAGACACTTATTGACCATGTACATAATAAATCTAAGTGAATGCATAGGCACAAAGGGTAATGGGTGAACCCACAATCCCGGGTTGTGTATATATATATATATATATATATATATATATATATATATATATATATATATATGCAGGTAACACTTTACCACCCAATTTCCAAGTACATCACATTCACAATCATCATTTGAATGAATTGAGTAATAACATAAACAAAAAATACTACATTACCATTTATTCATGCAAAGCCTCACATACAATTCATAAGAAAGTAATATGGCATTTGTAATAACAAGAATTAGAATTTGAATCAAATGCATGACAATGTATTCCTTACCTATCAATAAAAAAATTGGTGCGGGGGAGTTCAAAAAAACCACAACACACACACAAAAAAAATACAAAAAAAATAATAAAAAATAATAAAAATATTGTTTATTTTCTTCTCTATTTTTTAGTTTTTGGTTTGTTGGTTTGTGAAGTTAGATGGTATGGATATGGGGTTTGTTGTTTTTTTTTCTCTCCTCTTCCTTCTTTAAAAAAACCCCCTCCCCGAAAAAAAAAAAACAAATAAAAAATATTCAACCCCTTTTTTATTTATTTTCTTTTTTTTTTTTTTGTGTGTTTTTTCCTCCTCCACCAATAATTATATGTTGCTTTCTTATTTTTGTTGTTTGTTTTTTTTTTTGTGGGGTCGTTCTTTTTTTTTTTTTTGTTGGGGGGGGGGGGGATTAATGCGCAGGACCGTCAAGCGAGCCGTCCGATCTAATCGGACGGCCCGCATTGTTCTGCCATTAAAATAATTTAAACAATGACGTCCAACCTGTAAAAGCAGCTTTTTGGGAACGGGTCGGTCCAATGACGCTAAACCGGTTCGAGTTGGGCGGTTTGGGTTATCTTATGTAACTGAAGTATTGGTATTTCATGCAAGTTTGGTTAATACGTTTTAAAAACACAAAATACCGCCCAGCTTGGTATATACGAATTCAAAAACCAAAAGGAGCGCGGTGAAAATTTTGCTTTTCAAAATGTTTTGAAAATACCCAAAACCCATGGCAATCACCTCGCCCAACTCATTTTACGATTTGGAGCTCTGAAAATCTGGAGAAGAACAGCAAGCCCTCTCGCTCTTGAGAACGAACTCGCTTCCGTTGATCGAAAACAGTTGCTCATCTTGAGAATGAACTCGCTTCGTTGATCGCATCTTGGAGAAGCATCTGTTTCATTTCAAAATCAAAAGCCTGACAACTCTAAACAAGAACTTGCAGAGGGAGAAGACGAAGACGAACTTGGGGCTTTCAGGTCGACGAAGGCGAACTTGCAGAAGGAGAAATTTTGGACGAACTTGCAGAAGGAGAAGACGAAGACGAAGACGAAGACGAACTTGGGGCTTTCGGTGTCGACGAAGGCGAACTTGCATGTTCATAGTTTTAGAATCTCCAAGCTTTTTCTTGGTTTGAAGATATATGTAAATTTTCACCCATTCCATTGTACCACAAAGCTATTTGTCTGAAAGGATAGAAAAGAAGAAGTCTGAACAGGGATTCTAGATATTTCGTTTGTGATGATTGCAGAGAAGTAGCCGAAGAGGAGGTGTGGAAGACAAAGATGATGAGAAGACGAGAGGAGAGAGATAAAGACGGGCCGTCAAAAGCCTGCAACCGAAATGAGTGGCACTGCACTAGGAGTAATGCTCTGTATCTGCTTGTTTTTATTCTTGTGTGGCTTCGGGCTCTTCTACCTTCTGGCTTTATTAATAAATCCATCATTCTTTGGTCAGGTTCTATGGAGGAAATTACATATTAGTTGGTGGCGCTTATTGATATGAACGAATGTAGCATTGAGTCAAAAATCAAGATGACGTTTGGCATGTCTATGTTCCTATTATATGGTTGCTCTGTTTATCGATGAGTACGTTGGTGTATTTGCTTTCATTTTTCTAGCATTTGATCTTTTTTCTCGATTGGTCTTCTCCGTTTCCTTCGAGAGGTGCGTATCATAGAAAAAGGTACTGAAAGTGAAGAAGCCAGCAGAAAAGAAGAGGATATCCGGTGTCGTCCAAATCAAAGGGAAAGAAGACCGAATCGTTAAGAAAGTAAAAACCTGAAAGCTCCTAAGCCTAAGCGCCATCCTGGTTTTTATGTATGTCTCTATCCTTTTCCCTGCCACTGTTTCTGTCTTATTGATTTTGATGGCTTTTAATAGTATAGTTTGGTTACAGGGATTGCTTAAGAGAATCATTGAAGGAAGAGAACCCAAATGGAAATAAATCGGTAATATTTATCTATTTATTACTTAATTAAAATGTTCGTTTCCTTTTTTTATGTGTATGTCTTGTGGATTTCTGATTTTAACTTTACTGACATTTGTTGTAAATCAAATAAGAAAGGTTGCAAAAGAAGGTGGAGCTAAATTGAAATCTATGATCGATGATGTGAGTAAATAATCATATCCTCTTTGTCAAAAGTACTATATTTGTTTCTGTTTATATTTTCTTGCTTGTATTCTTCAGTTAACATTTTCATGGTTCATTGGTTCTTAAGGAGAAGAAGCCTTACATTGATAGGGCACAAGAGCTGAAGGAAGATTATGAAAAGACTAAGGAAACCTTCAAGGTAGTTTTCCTTGTTGGTTCTGCTTTTGTTCTCGTTATCATTGTTTCAACCAGTTTTGGGATTTTATTGAGCAAAAGATTTTGAATGTTTCTTTGGTGTCTTGGTTGTTTATTTGATTGCCTGTTACAGGAAGAAGAGAAGCAAGAGGAGTAGAAGATTTTGAGCATAATCCTGGGCACCCTATGGATAGGCATCGCTATCCTTTATAAATGCTTATGTAGGTTTGGAGTAGTGAGCTGTGTTTTGTTCATTAGACTTTAAAGTTTCAACAGTTCATGAATTGTGAAATAATCCATTTGTCCTCTACCATGTAAAACTGAAAGTCAATTTTCCATGAATTTAAGCAACTTAGTTTTGGCTGCAATGAGTGATTTAAGATTTCTCTAAGTCAGCATTTACAGGTGGCCTGGTTCATTTCAAAATCCCATCCGGTATTTTTCTCGATGGTGGTTTCTCTTTATTCTTACAAGGTTGTCGTGTGTTTATTGATTGAGCCATTTCCATAATCAGCTTTGAATGCACAAAGCTAGCAAGATGTTACTTGAAAATTATGAAGAGTATGCTAGGATTGCCGTGTGAGTGGTTCCAACTTCTTTTGTTTGATGACATGTGATGATGTGTTTGGATTTATTATCTTTCGAATATGAGTTGATACAATATCCTTAATTTCGTGCCCTTGTAGATTATAAGTTGTTATATGTTTGAGGTTTCAATGACTATTTGTTGCCTCTTCAATTTTCAAAGAGAAATTTATGATTTATTTGCTTTCGGGGTGACCTTGACAAATTAGAGATTCTTGGATTAACTCTCACCAATCGGTGAAGAGGCTAGACAGGAGTGGATATCGGCAGAGCTGAAGATTAGACACTGACCAAAGGCATATCTGTCTTCGAGGTCTAGAGCTTTAGGAACAATAAGAACCTGTGCTAACCAGAATAGTTTGACAATAAACCACTTGCATTTTGTTTGTTACTTACTTAACAATCTTCACTTACCGCTCCTCGCCCAAGCACCTAGAACAAGACATTCTCGTTGTGTCGGTGGTGTATTTACATCAGTGATAATCATGCAACATGCACAAATGCATTTTGGATGCATTTCTGGTTTTTTCTGTCTTTACACATTAATGTTTGTAGTTATTGCTGTAAATGACTTCTTTTTATAGAATGCATGTTTTATTTATCCATCGGGTGCATTTGATGGATCACTATATAATAGGTTTTTTTTCTAATATGGATGGATTTTAGG
>NW_028291377.1:0-34328 GCF_041222555.1 Hakea prostrata
TCTTGTTGTGAAACTAGATAAAGGGTTAGTTAAATGTCATGTGTTGATTGGCGAGAAGAACTTGGAAGCAATTTAGTACTTCTGGATATGAAGGACTTTGATGTCATTTTGGGAATTGATTGTTAATGTGCCCACGAAGTCTGTGTTTCTTTTGTTCCTCAAGGATGATCCAGGCCCCATGTTTGTGGAAGTTCGGTTCGAATTTCAAGCTGAGAAAAGAAGGGTTTGTAAGAAAATATTGTCACTGATGCAAGTCTATGCCCCTAGGGGATGATGCTCCAACCGAAGACAAGGGTAAAGTGGAGAAAAGAGTTGATTTAAGTCGGATTGTCTATGTCACGTCCTCCCAGCCGTACCCTATCTGGCATACCCGAGAGTGTGATCCATACACCAAGATCGGTATCGAGTAATCAACCTCCCACATAAACAATAACATAATCATGAACAATCATAATAAAAGTGCGGAAGATAAACCATAGATCCAATAAGGAAAGAATGAATCATAAATAAATCGGAATGATAGATATAATCGAGTGTCAAACAGATAAGTAAAGTGAGGCAAAAATCCCACTCTACAACCAACAGAAAAGTAGCTAAAGAATAAACTAGACAAAATCTAATCCCAAAGAGAGTACAATGGGTAACTAAATTGTTCTCCACTTTATAGACAACATCCTTATAAGTGTAAATCTCATAAATGGCACAAGGACGCTTCCACTCAATGGTCGGACTAAGCATCGCACGGAGCATAACCACTCGGGGATCTTCAGTAATTGTGGTAACCGCAATCACCTTCCCGGAGATATGCCTCTTCGCCTTGCGCTTCTTCATGGGGACCGTCATAGTACTCGAGACTGCCAGGATAGCTCCAACAAACATTGTACAATAAAGGAATGAGTTTCAAAGAAACTCGGAAGGCGCTTAAAATCCATAATAACATAAATGGCCGGGATTTAGAACAAACATAAATGCAATATGATATGAGACAAGCAATGAATGAATGAATCTAACTCTATGTATGCTGGTCTCTATTGGCGATATGCTTTAAGTCATAGCACCGTACTTCTTTAGGAAAGTCCGCTCACATCCTCAACCATTTAAGATATCTTGGATTCTCTCACTGATCATTTCACCGGGTCTTGAGCAGCCGATTGGTAATGGGTCCTTCATCCCTCGAGACTAACCATGGCGGGGGTTAAGTCAACACACTCTCTCACAACCATTTGGTATAAGTACGGCGCATGTCGGGTAAAACCTAGCCAAATGCAAGTCTTCTACTTAGTTACATCAAGTCGATCCAGATACGTCCATTCCTCGTCCCCGACGATCCTTTTCCGGTATCCTTCACACTAGAGTCCTCATAGTCCCCGACTACGGACTCATCAACCCTATTGATCATCCACATATGGTAAACGGGAAGCTCTCACGTCCTCTCACGGGTTGGTTACCGGTCTTAAGCGCCCGTGAGCCCAAGTCTAACCATATGCAACCCTACCAATAAATGGCCCCCACAATGTGATTCCCGTCCTCTCACGGGTTGGTTACCGGTCTTGAGCGCCCATGAATCCCCATTGCTACCACGGGTCGTTCGGTCTCAATACCCCTCCGATTAGGGTCCACATAACAGGACATCCTAGCCAAACACTACTAGACAATCCTAGATATGTCATCCAACAAGCTTTAGGAAGGTGTCCCAGAGGGCATCTCCGGAAACATCCCATAATATTCCCGTAGTAGTCCAAGGACAGAAGTGTCAAAAGGACACCTCCTTTCCAAACCATACTTAGCATACACATGCATCAATTCATATCATCACATATATGGTAACTTCATATATGGAAAGAAATCAATAATTACAATCACTTGTATATAATTGGTAAGTAAATCATACATGAATCAATTTAATATGAATAAGTAATGCTACTGTAATCAAAGTTATGCAACAGTAGTATATCATTGTAAGAATCTAATTTAGGAAACATATCAATGATATTCAAATATAGAAACTAGATTCATGCTATCTATGTAATTAAGGAAATAACCATCCTTACCTTTTATAACTCGCAAAGGAATCCTAAGAAATCAAGTAAGATCTTGGCAAACTTGAGAAGAAGGTCCTAAACAAGTGTATACAACATATTAGGAAAGATCCCTAAAAGAAAAGATACCAAAACATCCAACACAGACCAACCTGGAGTTGTCACACTCATTGGTCGAGTGGATTGGTCGATCGGTCCAACGACCAATCAGTCGACCAATGCATGATAAAGAGCCTAAAAAAAACAGAGTTTTAAGATATGAAATCCGAATTTGGTGGTTCAAAAGGGTACTAATCAAGGGGTAAACTACATCAGTAGTATTCTAACATATAGGGGACCTCAAAACACTAATCAAATCAAGACATCAAGATCCAAATTAGGAAACAAAAAGTTACCATAATTAGATCAACCATGGATCTTGATGAATTCGAAATAGAAATCAAAGACAAGAACAATAGGAGGATGGATCATTGCTTCAGGTAAAGGTATCATGAAAACATACTTAGATCTTCAAGGAAAAGGCTTAGAAGCATAAATCTAAATAAGGAAATAAAACCTACCATATATGTAACTACCATGATTCATGAAGAACACATAGTATGGTAGAAGAGAACAACTAGAGATTGATAGATCATGGATCATGGAAAGAAAACACAGTAATTAACTACTAACATGATCAATATAGAAGATCCAAAGAGATCGGAATCCAAATCAGAAGTTTAACAAGATTAGATCATGGTTTGATCATGATTCCTTCAAAAGCTTGCAATGATCATGGTTAAGATCATTGTTCTAGCCTCAAATCCTTAGGATGATCATGAGAACAAGTCCAGAGATGTTTGCAACAGAGAATGCAGCATCTCTTCTACTGTCTCAACTCAAAAAGGAAAGAAAAACAAAGATGGAGGAGAAGAAGAGAGAGTAGACATACCTTTTGATGCAAAAGGAAGAGTTTCGACGAAGATCCGTCAAGAAAATCACCAAGGATGCAAGGGAGATGACTTGCAGAGGTCTTTGGTCTGCTCCAAAGAGTTTGGAGGCAGCAAATACGAAGTGGACTCGAGATTGGACTTAAATAGAGCAAGAAAAACCTAATTGCCAAAGACAAGACTCATTGGTCGAGTGGATTGGTCGATCGCCCAGCCGACCAATCACGACCAATGCCGACAAAGAAATCCAAAACAGGAATTGAAGGCCCAGATCAAATCCAATCCTAAAGGGGTTTTGCACACAAGTCAAGTGACTTACCTAATAGGTAGAAATGCCTTCAAACCAAGATAGAGAGCACTCCAAGTCCATCAACTAATCCGATCTTCATCAAGATTCAGCTTCCATAAATAGAACTTCATCATCAACTTTCATGGATTCAAAGCCGACACCAAGTCCTCCACCGGGATGGCCCAAAGCCGACTTCTTACTTTACTCCGGGTCATCGGACCTACAAATAACAAGGTTTCCGGGTCAAGGTTAGGGCTGGGTTTTACATTCTCCCCCCCTTAAAGAAATTTCGTCCTCGAAATTGAAAGCGTACCCGTGCTTCCAAAGAGGTAAGGAAACTTCTCCTTCATGTCTTCTTCCTTCTCCCAAGAAGCTTCTTCAGGGGTATGGTTCTTCCACCGAATCTTCACCAAAGGGATGGTGCGATTCCGCAGCTGCTTGTCCTTCCTATCCAAGATTTCGGCCGGTTCTTCATCGTAGGTCAAATCAGCACTAAGTCCTTCAGGTGCTTGCTGCAAAATGTGTTCCGGATTCTCTATGTATTTTCGGAGCATCGAAATATGAAACACATTGTGAACACCAGCAAGAGGCGGAGGTAATGCTAATCGACACGCAACAGGTCCAACCTTTTCCAAAATCTCGAAAGGTCCAATGTAACGAGGGCTAAGCTTTCCCTTAACATTGAATCTCATCACACCCTTCATTGGTGAAACCTTCGTAAATACTTTCTCTCCAACTTGAAATTCCAAATCGGTCCTTCTCTTATCAAGCATAAGATTCTCGTCTTGATCAAGCGGACTTAATCCTTTCTCTTATCATATCTACCATAGCACTCGTAGCTTCAATCATTTCAGACCTAAGACTTTTCTTTCACCTGCCCTCACCCAAGACAAAGGTGTCCTA
The DNA here is from genome assembly GCF_041222555.1 of Hakea prostrata. Lineage (NCBI taxonomy): Eukaryota > Viridiplantae > Streptophyta > Magnoliopsida > Proteales > Proteaceae > Hakea > Hakea prostrata. Next base: position 4,161 of record NW_028291377.1, read on the forward strand.
CAAGTACCGCCATACAAAGCCTTGAATGGAGCCATGCCTATTGTTGCTTGATAACCGTTGTTATAGGCAAACTCAACCAAAGCTAGGTGTTCATCCCAATTACCACCCATATCCACCACACAAGATCTCGAGCATGTCTTCCAATGTCCGAATTGTCCGCTCGCATTGTCCATCGACCGTGGATGATGAGCTGTACTCAAGTTCAATTGGGTTCCCAAGGCCTTCTCGCAAACTATTCCAAAACCTTGAGGTGAACCTAGGATCACGATCCGAAACAATACTCAATGGCACACCATGCAGACGAACCACATTATCCACATAAAGCCTTGCTAGCTTATCCAGAGTATGAGTGATCTTCATAGGAATGAAGTGGGCTGATTTGGTCAACCTATCAACAATCACCCACACAAAGGTCATTGCCTTTACTTGTCCGAGGCAAGCTAGTCACAAAGTCCATGGAGATATCCTCCCACTTCCAACTAGGAATAGGAAGAGGCTGAAGTAATCCAGATGGAGGTTGTCGAACGGCTTTCACACGTTGGCAAGTCTCACACTTGGCAACAAAATCATCAACATCCGCCTTCAGACCAATCCACCAAAAATGTTCCTTCAAGTCCTTGTACATCTTGGTGCTTCCCGGGTGTATAGTAAAGACTGACTGGTGTGCTTCCTTCAATATTTCTTTCTTAACTTCTTCATTTGTGTGCACGCACGCCTTCCTCTAAACAACAAAGCACCATCCATGGATATACCAAAGTCGGGGTCCGACTCAGATTCGAAGAAATCTTCTCAACTTTGATCAAAAGCTCTTGATCGAACTCGCAGAGCAACAATCTTATCTCTAAGACCAGATCTTGCCGTCATGGCGTAAAGAATAAAATCAGAATTCTCGTGGACGATTTCCAAATCAAAACTCTCAATAGAAGACCACAATGGTAAACTCAAAGCATTCAAATCCAAAGTCTTCTTCCGGTTCTTCCTACTAAGAGCATCAGCAACAACGTTTGCTTTCCCAGGGTGATACTGAATATCACAATCATAATCGGAGACTAGTTCCAACCATCTCCTTTGTCTCATGTTCAACTCCTTTTGGGTAAAGAAGTATTTCAAACTCTTATGATCCGTGAAAATGGCAATCTTCTCACCGTAAAGGTAATGTCTCCAAATCTTCAAAGCAAAGACAACGGCGGCAAGTTCTAGATCGTGAGTGGGGTAATTCCGCTCATAATCCTTCAATTGCCGAGAAGCATAGGCTACGACCTTGCCATGTTGCATCAAGACACAACCCAAACCAATCTTTGACGCATCGGTATAAACCGTCATACCACCGGAACTATCGTATAGTCAAAACCGGGGCACTTGTCAATCTATCTTTCAACTCTTGGAAATTCTTCTCACAAAGCGCCGACCAAACAAACTTTTCTTCTTTCCCGGTCAACTTAGTCATAGGAGCAGCCAACCGAGAAAAGTTCTCAATAAACCTTCGGTAGTAACCCGCCAATCCAAGAAAACTTCTTATTTCCGTTATCGACTTCGGGTCTTTCCCAATCAGCCACAGCTTTGACCTTTTCAGATCGACACGAATACCTTCGGCTGAAACTACATGACCAAGGAATACCACTCTCTTAAGCCAGAAATCACACTTGCTAAACTTAGCGAACAACTTCTTTTCTCGCAACCTTTGCAAAGTGAAACTTAGATGACTCGCATGCTCTTCTTCGCTCTTCGAATAGATCAAGATGTCATCAATGAAAACAATCACAAACTTATCAAGCACATCGTGAAATACTCGGTTCATGAGGTCCATGAACACCGCAGGAGCATTGGTCAATCCGAAGGGCATGACTCTAAACTCGTAGTGACCATACCGCGTTCGGAAAGCTGTCTTGAAGATATCACTAGACTTCACTTTCAATTGGTGATATCCGGACCTTAAGTCAATCTTTGAGAACACAATCGCACCCTTCAACCGATCGAAGAGATCATCAATTTCGGGCAGCGGATATCTATTCTTGATAGTCAACTTATTCAACTCACGGTAGTCGATGCACAAGCGCATACTACCATCTTTCTTCTTGACAAACAAGACCGGAGCTCCCCAAGGTGACACACTAGGCTGTACGAAACCTCTATCAATGAGCTCATTCAACTGATTTTGCAACTCTTTCAACTCAGTAGGAGCCATCCTATACGGAGCTTTAGATACCGGAGCGGCACCAGGGACGAGATCAATAGAAAACTCGACATCCCTGTCCGGAGGCACTCCCGATAGATCATCGTGGAAGACATCAACAAAGTCGCAGCACAACTCGACTTCATCGACTCTTTTCTCCACTTTACCCTTGCCTTCAGATGAAGCATCATCCACTAGGGCATAGACTTGCATCAAGGCATGACAAGACCTTCTTACAAACCCTTCTCTTTTCACCCCCGAAATTCAAAGACCGGACTTCCACAAATATGGAACCGAATCTTCCTTGAGGAACAAAGGAACACAGCTTTGTGGGCCGTTCAACCAATCAATTCCCAAAATAACATCGAAGTCCTTCATGTCAAGAATTACAAAATTGGCTTCCAAGTTCTTCTCACCAATCAACACAGGACATTTAGATAACCCCTTATCTAGTTTCACAACAGACCAAAGAGGTGTACTAATCAATAAACAACTAGACAACTTCTCAGGGATTAGGTTAGTCTTCTTGATGAATGCAGATGACATGAACGAATGAGATGCACCCGTATCAAATAAGACAAATGCAGAAATAGAAGCAACTAACAATGTACCCGTAAACACTTCATGGCTTGGATCCCGCTCAAAGCACCGGAAATACCGAAAACTCTACCAGAGGGAGGAGCAGGAGCACTCTTCACCACCGGGGCAAGCCGTTGGCAAGGTGCCGCTTCGGACAGCACGAGAGAAATGACCAGCTTGCTTGCAGTAGAAGCAAACAGGATTGCCGGATCCAACAGGGTGGCTGCAACAGAGGGCTTCCCGAACAAAAGGCCTTGCACTTGCACTTGCACTTGCACTTGCTGGTGGTCGGTTTCCGCCATACCGTCTAAACCGGCCGGGCTGCTGAAAACCCGTGTTCGACCTCACACTCTTAGCCCGAAAGGTAGGAGTGGGGTAGGGTGTAGGTCTCACAAAACGACGGTCATTACGATCCACCAAACCAGAATTCCTTGATCGCCAGGGCTTTTGCACACGAGCACTTTCCTTCTCTCGTTTCTTCCAACTTCTTCGAGTTCTCGCACCACTTGAGCATAGCTCACTATAGGCCGGACTCGTGAGGTAAGCTTTAATGGCAGTGGCGCAGTCCTTTGAAGAACTTCTTTGCTTTGGCGAGGTCATCCTTCGAGAATCTGGAGCAAAGAAATGAAGCTCCTCGAACTTCGTTGGTACTCCAACACGACAGAGATCCTTGAGTAAGAATCATGAACTCAGCTTCCTTCGCATCTTTCACCGCCTCGGGAAAGTAATTCATACAAAAAGCCTCTTTAAACAACTCCCAAGTTACAACTCCCGCATGCAAACCTTCCAAGACAAGCCGAGTGGAGATCCACCATGCATCAGCTTCTTGTTGTAACTTCTGCTCAAAAAACAGAATCTTCTCGAGCTTCCGAGCATTGCGGATGTCGGAAAGCCTTCTCCAACTCACGAAGCCACTTGTTAGGGAACAAGGGGTCCTTGGTAACTCCGGTGAAAGTGGGTACTTGCATCTTCGTAAAACTCTCCATCAAAGTAGTATGAGGAGTTCCAGCTAAACCTCCCGCATTCAGGATCTGCGGCATGAGGATTCACATTAGCACCAGCTCGGGTCTCATTATGCAGAGTCATGAAACCCACCAACATCCGGTTGAACCGAGCTGCTTGTCGCCGCATCATATTGCCCATAATATTGGCAATATCCCGGAAACTTCCAACATTCGGGGCACCAGGTATCTCATGGGTACCCTGATCAACATTAGGTATCTCACCACCTCCATGAGGTACTTCACCACCTCCCTGAGGTATTTCACCACCTCCTTGACCACCGGATTCACCACGCCCACTTCTCGCAGTAACCATTCTGCAAAACCGAGAACATCAAAATACCGAATTTCGAAGTTTCAACATAAACCACAAGTCCAAATGATTTGAAAACTTAAATCATGCTTAAATATATCCATATAGTCATCAAACAATAATCCATAAGGCAAAAATCACATTTTTCAAAAATTCAACAGCAAAAGAGGTCTCGTGACCATTGGTCGAGTGATTGGTCGAGGGACCCACCGACCAATGAGTCGACCAACAATGAGCATGCACTAATGCGAAAATTCGCATTATAAGCCTCATTTTCACATTCCAACCTCATTCTAACTTCTTCCAAAGGTGAGAGAGCTCTAGGGAAAGTCTCCAAGAGTTCCCACAAGTGATCTTGAGGTGATTTGGTGCTTCAACAACAACACAACAACCCACAATCATCGCAAACAAGGTAAATCTCTCATTCTTTCTTCCATTTCATCTTCTCATGCTTGCATTTCAAACAAAACCATGCTTTGCTTGTATCCAATGCTAGAAATCATGCTTAGGAATGCTTAGAAACATATTCCCTAGGTTTTAAACACAATGCCATGCATAGACAACAAGTTTTAACATATTGGTGTTCATCTTGCAACGTTTTCATACCGAAATCGATATCTTTAGAAAAATCTTGTTTTCTCTCAAACCGCTTGAAATTTTCGCACGAGATCAAATGCTACATGCTCAAGATGACATTGTAGATAGGTCCATACAATTTGATTAAACCAATTTCAACTTTTCAAAAATCCAATTTTGACCTAAATTGCAAAAACCCCAAATTTCCTTCTTGCTGAATTTTTCGCTTTAATCCAAGTTTTCGATCGATTTTCATCAAACAAACTTCATAGACATGAAATTCCAAGTATTGCGCACATGCTAGTATGTTCAAATCAAATTTCCCCCAAATTTGAAATTTTCCGAAAAATTACGAAAATACCCTTTTGGCTCAAATCTTAAGGTAGCACTAACTGGAATTGTCTCTTGTCTCTTTCACAGATACCCACTATGCAGAGGGGAGGGCGAGGTCAAGGTAGAGGTTGTGGTCGCATTGTAGGTGCTCTTAGGGGCAGAGGTCAGGTTCCTTCAGAGCCTAGACAGGAGGTTAGGAGACCAGACATGTTTGACACACCTCAGGCCGAGTTCCTGTACGAGGCCTACTTTAGTCATCGCAATATCGAGATGGGACGTCTACTTCACTTACGCCAGCTCGGAGCCTTTAGGATTCAGCAGAGATTCGACACATTGCAAAGTGGACTCATCTCTTCACCGAGGATCCGCCGGTATACCCGGAACTAGTGAGGTTGTTCTTCAAAGCAACCTTACCTACACAGAGGAGGCTCGAGGCCAAGGACATCCACTTAGACTTGTCCTCAGGAGCAGGGTCTTCCGGACTCGGATTCGCTTCTCCACCCGGACACCGGCTGAGATCTTGCAGTTCCTTACTATCCACAACAGTGTGTGTGGATACCGCAGGAGCGGATCCGGACAACCATCTCGATGCCGTACGAGCTTCGCGAGATATGCTCTACGCTATGGGATAGCCGTCGATGCTTCACTCCGTGGACCAGCGGACGGATGATTGATTCGCACGGATTATCGGTCGCATAGTCGGCCGAAACATTATGCCGAAAGCCGGACATCACCATCGGGTCACGTTGATGGAGGCCTTAGTCATCTACCGCATCTACATGGGCTTCGAGATCGATCTCTCCTACATCATTCAACAGGTCATGCTGGACTTAGTTCTCGCGGCCTAGCATGCGGAACCTTTGCTATGGGAGGCTACCGACCTTGATCTTCGGACATTTCGGGGTGAGTTTCGAGGATACACCGGTGGACACCGGTTCACGTGGATACTCAATTGGGACTCGAACCATTCGTCGGATGAGACTACAGCAGATGCGGAGAGATCTCCTGGTCCGGAGGGTGAGGATGATGAGGAATCGGAGGATGAGGATCAGGGGTCGAGGATGGAGGAGAGGATATCGGTCCCGATAGTGATGATCAGGCTGGAGATGATGCAGATATGCACGAGGCCGAGCCGGTGCATCACGAGTTTCCTTCATCACACTTCGAGGCGGGTGGCCCTTCACATGCGGTTCCGGAGACTTCGGATCTTGGGGCACAGATGAGATCGATGACTTCCATGCTAGAGAGGATGGAGGTCGAGACAGAGCAGATGTATGAGAGGATGGAGTCACGACAGGATAGGATAGAGCATCGGGTGACTCAGCTAGCGGAGGAGTTCGAGAGCATACAGAGAGATCGGAGAAGATCATCTAGATAGACCGTACCTTAGGATTTCCATTTATGCATTTCAGATGTAATCGTTATATAAACTTTTGAAATTAATGAAGTTCATTTTGTTTCACTTAATTATTGTATATTATGCACCTTTCTTTTCCTTGCATTAGTGACATTTATTCAAGTATAATTATGGTATGTTATTCGGAAATGTTCTGTTATGCCTCAAAGGTTAAGTTTCTAATTCAGTGTTCTATTATTCACTTCTAAGAGTAGAAGAGTCATTTCGGATCAATGACTCGAGAATGTTCAGTTATTGTCTTTTGTGGTTAGGATCTCCTCGAACCTTGGGCTCGATACCAATCATCACGTCCTCCCGGCCAAGATCCCTATCTGGCATACCCGAGAGTGTGATCCACAGCCCGAAAATCAGGTATCGAGTAATCAACCTCCCACATAAACAATAACATAATCATGAACAATAATAAAAAAAGTGCGGAAGATAAACCATAGATCCAAATAAGGAAAGAATGAATCACAAATAAATCAGAATGATAGATATAATCAGAGTGTCAAACAGATAAGTAAATTGAGGCAAAAATCCCACTCTACAACCAGCGGAAATGTAGCTCGAATAAACTAGACAGAATCTAATCCCAGTAGCAAGTACAATGGGTAACTAAATTGTTCTCCACTTTATAGACAACATCCTTATAAGTGTAAATCTCATAAATGGCACAAGGACGCTTCCACTCAATGGTCGGACTAAGCATCGTACGGAGCATAACCACTCGCGGGATCTTCAGTGTAATTGTGGTAACCGCAATCACCTTCCTGGAGATATGCCTCTTCGCCTTGCGCTTCTTCATAGGGACCGTCATAGTACTCAGTACCTGCAGGATAGTCTAACAAACATTGTACAATAAAGGAATGAATTTCAAAGAAACTCAGTAAGGCAGTTAAAATCCATAATAACATAAATGGCAGGATTTCAGAACAAACATAAATGCAATATGATATGAGACAAGCAATGAATGGATGAATCTAACTCTATGTATGCTGGTCTCTATTGGCAGACATGCTTTAATTCATAGCACCGTACTTCTTTAGGAAAGTCCACTCACATCCTCAACCATTTAAGATATCTTGGATTCTCTCACGGATCATTTCACCGGTCTTGAGCAGCCGATTGGTAATGGGTCCTTCATCCCTCAGGACTAACCATGGCAGGGGGTTAAGTCAACACACTCTCTCACAACCATTTGGCATAAGTACCGGCGCATGTCAGGGTAAAACCTAGCCAAATGCAAGTCTTCTACTTAGTTACATCAAGTCAGATCCAGATACGTCCATTCCTCGTCCCTGACGATCCTTTCCGATATCCTTCACACTAGAGTCCTCATAGTCCCTGACTACAGACTCATAAACCCTATTGATCATCCACATATGGTAAACGGGAAGCTCTCACGTCCTCTCACGGGTCATTTCACCGGTCTTGAGCGCCCGTGAGCCCAAGTCTAACCATATGCAACCCTACCAATAAATGGCCCCCACAATGTGATTCCTGTCCTCTCACGGGTTGGTTACCGGTCTTGAGTGCCCATGAATCCCCATTGCTACCACGGGTCGTTCGGTCTCAATACCCGTCCGATTAGGGTCTGACATAACAGGACATCCTAGCCAAACACTACTAGACAATCCTAGATATGTCATCCAACAGTTTAGGAAGGTGTCCAGAGGGCATCTCCGGAAACATCCCATAATATTCCCGTAGTAGTCCAAGGACAGAAGTGTCAAAAGGACACCTCTCCTTTCCAAACCATACTTAAGCATACACATGCATCAATTCATATCATCACATATATGGTAACTTCATATATGGAAAGAAATCAATAATTACAATCACTTGTATATAATTGGTAAGTAAATCATACATGAATCAATTTAATATGAATAAGTAATGCTACTGTAATCAAAGTTATGCAACAGTAGTATATCATTGTAAGAATCTAATTTAGGAAACATATCAATGATATTCAAATATAGAAACTAGATTCATGCTATCTATGTAATTAAGGAAATAACCATCCTTACCTTTTATAACTCGCAAAGGAATCCTAAGAAATCAAGTAAGATCTTTGCAAACTTGAGAAGAAGGTCCTAAACAAGTGTATACAACATATTAGGAAAGATCCCTAACAGAAAAGATACCAAAACAACCAACACAGACCAATTCTGGAGTTGCTGTACTCATTGGTCGAGTGGATTGGTCGACTGGTCCAGTCGACCAATCAGTCGACCAATGCAGACAGTAGCCTAAAAAAAACAGAGTTTTAAGATATGAAATCCGAATTTGGTGGTTCAAAAGGGTACTAATCAAGGGGTAAACTACATCAGTAGTATTCTAACATATAGGGGACCTCAAAACACTAATCCAATCAAACCATCAAGATCCCAATTAGGAAACAAAAAGTTACCATAATTAGATCAACCATGGATCTTGATGAATTCGAAATATAAATCAAAGACAAGAACAATAGGAGGATGGATCATTGCTTCAGGTAAAGGTATCATGAAAACATACTTAGATCTTCAAGGAAATTGGCTTAGAAGCAGAAATCTAAATAAGGAAATAAAACCTACCATATATGTAACTACCATGATTCATGAAGAACACATAGTATGGTAGAAGAGAACAACTAGAGATTGATAGATCATGGATCATGGAAAGAAAACACAGTAATTAACTACTAACATGATCAATATAGAAGATCCAAAGAGATCAGAATTCAAATCAGAAGTTCAGCAAAGATTAGATCATGGTTTGATCATGATTCCTTCAAAAGCTTGCAATGATCATGGTTAAGATCATTGTTCTAGCCTCTAATCCTTAGGATGATCATGAGAACAAGTCCAGAGATGTTTGCAACAGAGAATGCAGCATCTCCTCTACTGTCTCAACTCAAAAAGGAAAGAAAATAAGAGATAGAGGAGAAGAAGAGAGTGTAGACATACCTTTTGATGCAAAAGGAAGAGTTTCGACGAAGATCCGTCAAGAAAATCACCAAGGATGCAAGGGAGATGACTTGCAGAGGTCTTTGGTTCGTTCCAAAGAGTTTGGAGGCAGCAAATACGAAGTGGACTCGAGATTGGACTTAAATAGAGCAAGAAAAACCTAATTGCCAAAGACAGGACCCATTGGTCGAGTGGATTGGTCGACTGGCCCAGTCGACCAATCAGTCCACCAATGCTGACAGTAAATCCAAAACAGGGAATTGAAGACCCAGATCAAATCCAATCCTAAAGGGGTTTTGCACACATGTCAAGTGACTTACCTAGTAGGTAGAAATGCCTTCAAACCAAGATAGAGAGCACTCCAAGTCCATCAACTAATCCGATCTTCATCAAGATTCAGTTTCCATAAATAGAACTTCATCATCAACTTTCATGGATTCAAAGCCAGACACCAAGTCCTCTACTAGGATGGCCCAAAGCTGACTTCTTACTTTACTTCGGGTCATCGGACCTACAAATAACAAGGTTTCCGGGTCAAGGTTAGGGCTGGGTTTCTCGTTTTTTGCTTTTTTTTTTTTTTTCCCCTCTTAACCCCCTCTTTTTTTTTTTTTCCCCCCCGATGATCTATCGGGAGTGCCTCCAGATAGGGATGTTGAGTTTTCCATAAATCTCATCCCTGGTGCTGCCCCGGTATCTAAGGCTCCGTATAGGATGGCTCCTATTGAGTTGAAGGAGTTACAAAACCAGTTGAATGAGCTCATTGATAGAGGTTTTGTACAACCTAGTGTGTCAGCTTGGGGAGCTCCGGTTTTGTTTGTCAAGAAGAAAGATGGTAGTATGCGTCTGTGCATCGACTACCGTGAGTTGAATAAGCTGACCATCAAGAATAGATACCTGCTGCCCATAATTGATGATCTTTTCGATCATTTGAAGGGTGCAGCTGTGTTCTCAAAGATTGACTTGAGATCTGGATATCACCAGTTGAAAGTGAAGCCAAGTGATATCTTCAAGACAACTTTCCGATCAAGGTACGGCCATTATGAGTTCAGAGTCATGCCTTTTGGTTTGACTAATGCTCCTACAGTGTTCATGGACCTCATGAACCGAGTATTTCACGATGTGCTTGATAAGTTTGTGATTGTCTTCATCGACGACATCTTGATCTATTCGAAGAATGAAGAAGAGCATGCGAGCCATCTAAGTTTCACTTTGCAAAGATTGCGAGAAAAGAAGTTGTACGCCAAGTTTAGCAAGTGTGATTTCTGGCTCAAAAGAGTAGTATTCCTCGGCCATGTGGTTTCAGCGGAAGGTATTCGTGCCGATCCTGAAAAAGTCCAAGCTGTGGCTGATTGGGAAAGACCAAAGACGGTGACGGAAATAAGAAGTTTCCTTGGATTGGCGGGTTACTACAGAAGATTTATTGAGAAGTTTTCTCGTTTGGCTGCTCCTATGACGAAGCTAACCAAGAAAGAAGAGAAGTTTGTTTGGTCTGACGCTTGTGAGAAGAATTTCCAAGAGTTGAAGGATAGATTGACAAGTGCCCCAGTTTTGACTATACCTGATAGTTCCGGCGGTATGACAGTCTATACCGATGCGTCAAAGATTGGTTTGGGTTGTGTACTAATGCAACATGGTAAGGTCGTAGCCTATGCTTCTCGGCAATTGAAAGATTATGAGCGGAATTACCCCACTCACGATCTAGAACTTTCCGCTGTTGTCTTCGCTTTGAAGATTTGGAGACATTACCTCTACGGTGAGAAGATTGCCATTTTCACGGATCATAAGAGTTTGAAATACTTCTTTACCCAAAAAGAGTTGAACATGAGGCAAAGGAGATGGTTGGAACTAGTTTCTGTTTATGAGTGTGATATTCAGTATCACCCTGGTAAGGCAAACGTTGTTGCTGATGCTCTTAGTAGGAAGAATCAGAAGAAGACTTTGGAATTGAATGCTTTGAGTCTACCATTGTTGTCTTCTATTGAGAGTTTTGATTTGGAAGTTGTCCCTGAGAATTCTGATTCTGTTCTTTCTGCCATGACGGCAAGATCTGGCCTTAGAGATAAGATTGTTGCTCTGCAGAGTTCTGATCAGGAACTTATAGACAAAGTTGAGAAGATTTCTTCCAATCCTGAGTCGGACCCCGACTTTGGTATATCCATGGATGGTGCTTTATTGTTTAGAGGTAGACTGTGCGTGCCGGCAAATGAATAAATTAAGAAGGAAATATTGAAGGAAGCACACCAGTCAGTCTTTACTATACACCCGGGAAGCACCAAGATGTACAAGGACTTGAAGGAACATTTTTGGTGGATTGGTTTGAAGGCTGATGTTGATAATTTTGTTGCCAAGTGTGAAACTTGCCAACGTGTGAAAGCCGTTCGTCAACCCCCATATGGATTACTTCAACCCCTTCCTGCTCCTAGTTGGAAGTGGGAAGATATCTCTATGGACTTCGTGACTAGCTTGCCTCGGACAAGTAAAGGCAATGACACTGTGTGGGTGATTGTTGATAGGTTGACCAAATCAGCCCACTTCATTCCTATGAAGATCACTCATACTCTGGATAAGCTAGCTAGGCTTTATGTGGACAACGTGGTTCGTCTGCACGGAGTGCCAATGAGTATTGTCTCTAATCGTGATCCTAGGTTTACCTCAAGGTTTTGGAACAGTTTGCAGAAAGCCTTGGGAACCCAATTGAATTTGAGTACAGCTCATCACCCACAGTCGGATGGACAATCTGAGCGAACAATTCAGACGTTGGAAGACATGCTCAGATATTGTGTGGTGGATATGGGTGGTAATTGGGATGAACACCTAGCTTTGGTTGAGTTTGCCTATAACAACAGTTATCAAGCAACAATAGGCATGGCTCCATTCAAGGCTTTGTATGGAAATACTTGTAGGACACCTTTGTACTGGACGGAGACGGGCGAAAGAAAAGTCTTAGGTCCTGATATGATTGAAGCTACGAGTGCGATGGTTGATATGATAAGAGAAATGATCAAGTCTGCCCAATCAAGACAGAAATCTTATGCTGATAAGAGAAGGACTGATTTAGAATTTCAAGTTGGAGAGAAAGTTTTCTTGAAGGTTTCACCAATGAAGGGTGTGATGAGATTTAATGTTAAGGGAAAGCTTAGCCCTTGTTTCATTGGACCTTTTGAGATTTTGGAGAAGGTTGGACCTGTTGCTTATCGATTAGCATTACCTCCGCCTCTTGCTGGAGTTCGTAATGTGTTTCATATTTCGATGCTTCGGAAATACATAAAGAATCCAGAACACATTTTACAGCAAGCACCTGAAGGACTTAGTGCGGATCTGACATATGATGAAGAACCGGCCGAAATCCTGGATAAGAAGGACAAACAACTACGGAATCGCACCATCCCTTTGGTGAAGATTCGGTGGAAGAACCATACCCCTGAAGAAGCTTCTTGGGAGAAGGAAGAAGATATGAAGGAGAAGTTTCCTCACCTCTTTGGAAGCACAGGTACGCTTTCAATTTCGAGGACGAAATTTCTTTAAGAGGGGGAGAATGTGAAACCCAGCCCTAACCTTGACCCGGAAACCCTATTGTATGTAGGTTCGACAACCCGAAGTAAAGCGAGAAGTTAGCTATGGGCCATCCTAGTGGAAGACTTGGTGACTGGATTTGAATCCATGAGTGTTGATGACAGTGTTCTATTTATGGAAACTGAATCCTGATGAAGATCGGATTAGTTGATGAACTTGGAGTGCTCTCTATCATGGTTCGAAGGCATTCCTACCTACTAGGTAAGTCACTTGGTGGGTGTGCAAAACCCCTTTATGTTCGGATTTAATCTGAGCCTTCAATTCCCTGTTTTGGACTTGCTGTTCTGATTGGTCGACTCATTGGTCGACTGGACCAGTCGACCAATCCAATCGACCAATGGGTTCTGTCTTTGCTAATTAGGTCTTGCTTGCTCTATTTAAGTCTAATCTCGAGTCTACTTCTTATTTTCTACCTCCAAACTCTTTGGAACGAACCAAAGACCTCTGCAAGTCATCTCCCTTGCGTTCTTGGTGTTTATCTTGACGGATCTTCGTCAAAACTCATGTTCTTACACAAAAGGTATGTCTACACTCTCTTCTTCTTCATCATCTTTGTTTTCTTTCCTTTTTGGGCTGAGACAGTAGAGAAGATGCTGCATTCTCTGTTGCAAACATCTCTCTACTCATCCCTCATGATCTTCCTAAGGATTAATGGCTAAAGCAATGTTCTTAATCATGATCATTGCAAGCTTTTGAAGGAATCATGATCTAAATCATGATCTTGTCTTTGTTTATCTTTGATTTAAATTCTGATCTTCTCAGATCTATTTTATTGATCATATTAGTAGTCAATCGCTGTGTTTTCTTTACATGATCCATGATCTATCAATCTCTAGTTGTCTCTCCTTTATCATACCATGCTTTCTTCAAGAATCATGACTGATACATCTATGGTAAGTTTTGTTTCCTTATTTAAATCCATGTTCTTCAGTCTTAGATCTATTTTCTTGAAGATCTATGCATGCCTTTCATGCTTTCTTTATCAAAATCAATGATCCATCATCCCATTGTTCTTGTCTATGATTTTACTTTGAATTCTTCATGAACTATGATTTGATCTAATTATGGTAACTTTTGTTTCCTAATTTGTAACTTGAAGACTTGATTCGATTAGTGTTTTGAAGTCCTCTATATACTAGGATGCTATCATAGTAGCTTACCCTTTGTTTGGTACCCTTTTGAGCCACCAAATTCGGTTCTTTATTCTCAAAACTCTGATTTAGAAGGCCACTGTCTCTGTTGGTCGACTGGGACAAGAGACCAAACCAATCGACCAATGAGTACAGCAACTCCAGATTTGGCCTGTTTTGGATGTTTTGATATCTTTCTTTTAGGGATCTTTCCTAATATGTTGTATACACTTGTTTAGGACCTTCTTCTCAAGTTTGTCAAGATCTTACTTGAATTCTTAAGATTTCTTTGCGAGTTATATAAGGTAAGGATGGTTACTTCCTTAACAACATAAATTGTATATCTTAGTTTCTATATTTGAATCTTGTTAGTTTATTTCTTTAATTAGATTCTTACAATGTTATACTACTATTGTACTGTCTTGATATCAGTAGCATTACTTGTTTATATTAAATTGACTCATGTATGATTTACTTACCAGTTTTATACAAGTTGAATGTTATTATTGATTTCTTTCCATATATGAAGTTACCATATATGTGATGTTATGGATTGATGCTTGTGTATGCTTAAGTATGGTTTGGAAAGGGGAGGTGTCCTTTTGACACTTCTGTCCTTGGACTACAATGGGAATATTATGGGATGTTTCCGGAGATGCCCTTGGACACCTTCCTAAACTGTTGGATGACATATTTAGGGATGTCTAGTAGTGTTTGGCTAGGATGTCCCGTTATGTCAGACCCTAATCGGAGGGGTATTGAGTCCGAACGACCCGTGATAGCAATGGGGATTCGTGGGCGCTCAAGACCGGTAACCAATCAGTGAGAGGACAAGAATCACATTGTGGAGACCATTTATCGGTAGGGTTGCATATGGTTAGACTTGGGCTCACGGGCGCTTAAGACCGGTAACCAACCCGTGAGAGGACGTGAGAGCTTCCTGTTTACTATATGTGGATGACCTATAGGGTTGATGAGTCCGTAGTCAGGGACTATGAGGACTCTAGTGTGAAGGATACCGGAAAGGATCGCCAGGGGCGAGGAATGGACGTATCTGAATCTGACTTGATGTAACTGAGTAGGAGACTTGCATTTGGCTAGGTTTTGACCCTGACATGCGCCGGTACTTAGACCAATGGTGATGTGAGAGAGTGGTGACCTATACCCCCAACCATGGAATTTCCCGAGGGATGCCGGACCCACTACCAAAAGGCGTTGTGTGATGAGACCTTCCTAAAGAAGTACGGTGTTATGACTTAAAGCATGTCTGCCAATAGAGACCAGCATACATAGAGTTAGAATCATACTACATATGTTGATATGGATTAACTGCCTTATTGAGTTTCTTTGAAACTCATTCCTTTTGTACAATGTTTTGTTAGACTACTCTACAGGTACTGATGACTATGAAAGTCAATTCGAGGAAGTGCAAACTGAAGAGGCGTACTATGCGCAAGGTGTTGGCAACCATGAAGATTACCTTGAGGATTCCTCAAGTGGTTTTGCTTGTTACCAGGATTAGCCCTGATGTGGAATGGGAACGTCTGAGCATTGTTGATGAAGTCTACGTTTATGAAGATGTTCTCTATAAAGTAGAATAGACTTTAGTTTAGTATGCTTCAGTTTTCTTTCCTATTTTAGATACAATTTTAATCTTCCTTTTCTTTTAGAACTACTATTCTGTTGGTTGTAGAGTGGGATTCCGCCTCACTTTACTTATTGATTTAGACACTCTGATTATCTTTCGTACTCTGATTATATATATGGTTTATTCTTTCCTTATTTGGATCTTTGGTTTATGTTTTACACATTGATTATCATTGTTCATGATTATGTTATTGTCTATGTGGGAGGTTGATTACTCGATACTTGGTCTTCGGGGCTGTGGATCACACACTCGGGTATGCCAGGTAGGGTACCGGCTGGGTGGATGTGACAGGACTAGTAGATGACTCCTAGGATAACCCAACTGTTATCTGATGGTTATCCATATGATAGCGATGACTGGCAGCCGCCGAATTCTACTAGCCGTCACTAGGTTACTTAACCTAGTCCGAAAGTATCGGATTAGGGCGTGCTTGTGACTGAGTAAGTTTTCTTCCTCAAGCTGTCTCATGGACCCAGCTCGCTCGGAAGCTAGTTGATTCCCTTCGTCCCGACCGGAGTCGAGGGTCGAACCAAGAATGAACCAAGTTCGATCATATTTTATCCGTATCAAGTGCTTATTAGGGAATAACATCAACTCTAACCTTCATTATGCAAATTATAAAATATTTTTATTCGCATGCCTTAAAAACCAGTTTCAAATTCCAACAGTGTATAATTGAGAACTTACAATTATTCCTCATACAAAATATCTTCTGAATTTAAGCCAATATAACCTTTCTTTTTTTTTTTTTTGGAATATTGTAATGACAATTTGGCATACATAGAGATGCACAATGTACATGGTAGAGTATCTGATTGAATTAGAGTGTGAAATTTGACACATGACTAAGCCTATAATGTTTCCACTCTTTCAGTGGTTGGAATAGCCACAAAATCTATCCAATTTTTTTTTTGTCAAATTCTCACATGTGGTTTCCTAGTCATCTCACAAAGGCTCAAAGAAGTTAACTTTGTCTTGATCTTGGAGTTTCCTTTTGTAAAGTCAAGTATGCTTCATTGGATGTTTCTACAATCAAGATTGTTAAAAATATATCCTCATGACTAGCTTGTTGAAGTTGGTAGAGAGCTTTTGCATTTTCTTTAATTGAAGTTTCCTTCTGTTTTGCTACTTCATCAAGATCAGCAAAACTTCTTCTACAAACTCCCAAGGATCCTGCACTTTGAAAAGAGTCTTCATCTTCACACTACAGAATTGGTACTTTTTCCACTAAGAAGGGAGTCGGCAACTGTGATGATTAAAAAACTATTGGCTGCCATGATTACTCAACCTCCTCTCCCTCTCTTTTTCTTTTTCCTCTCACTTAGGTAGTGATCCACCATAGCACTCTGTGGATGAAACGATAGCAAAAATTAGAAAAACAGAATTTGAGAGGAAGACAGATCACTCAGTCAACTTCATAACTGAATACTTGCCACAAGATATCTTATATATAGGACTTCAACAAAACAGATTCAAAAATGGAGAGGGATAGAAGGGAACATGATCTGCCTAGCACAACGGACCAGGACAAAAGAACGTTCAAAAATGGAAAGGGATAGAAGGGAACATGATCTTCTGTACCTTAAGGATTTGCTCTCTAAGTCAACAAGTGCTAGTCTGTGATTTTTTTGCTGAGAAGCTGAGTTCAAATTGGACATGATCCGTTGGTCCCAATCCCTAATATAATGTGGAGATCCTAGATGTCACTTGGCCATATGACGACATGGCCAGCCAGGAGTGATCGAGGGCAGACTTCGGTCGAGAATTCACATTGTTAAGGGGCCGGGAGATCTTTGAGTCATCTTCTTTTTAACCCCTTTCTGTTCAGGCTCTGTGGTAGGCTGAGTTCTAACTTCCGCGCGCATCGGAGTTCTTCCACTGGCCAAAGGCTGGCACTCCCTTGACACTCTTCTTTTCTTTCCGGGTGGTTGGACTGGATCAACAAGGGCTGTTTTGAATTTCAAAATCCTCCTATCAAATTCTGTTTGATTGCATTTTCAGTTTCCTAGCACAGGCTTACTTCTTGAGTCGCTTCAAATCTGACCATTTGATCAGGATCTTGTTTTACAGTCTTGTTCTCCATGCTCATTTGGGTATCAAGCCAAATTTCAGATTGGTCGCAAATAACTTGATTGAGTTATTAAATGTTCATTAAATCTTGTTCTGTTCTTCTCGTGCTTTGTTTTTGCAAGCTAATCTTTGACTGGATCTAGTTGTACCTTGTTTTGAGTTTAGCACTGTGTAAAGTTTCCCTTTAGGTTGGTGTTTGTTATCTTGGATATGTTGTTGTTGCCTCCTTTACAAGTCATTGTTGACATACTGCTGATAACTTTAGATCATTGTATCTGTTCGGTTTATTTCTTTCTTATTTTTCATTTTGAGGTCTGGTTTGTTGCTATCAATTCAACATTCTGTTCCTTAAAATTTATTACACACCTTGCAGAATGGTTCCTTGTTTCAAAATACCAAATGAGCTCCGAAGAGATTGGTTTCTGAACAACATTACCAATTTGCATAGCCTGAAATTAAATTCCAAAAACAGCTCCAATACATGGAATGCTTGTAGCAAAAAAATGTTGAATGATACAAAAAGAAATAGCACCAAATCTTTGCTGCTGTCATGCAACGGGTAGATAGTTATGTTCAGGGAGTCCCTGAAAATCTCTATACCTAATTTTCTAGAAATTGCACATTTCATTGCTTTGGGTTTCGTGTTTGAGTGATATGGTTCCAACTTAATCTCTCTTTTTTTGGGGGTATTAATTGGGAGTTCCAGTGGGCAGCGGTCCATGTTGAGATTATCATAAACATTGACACAATAAACCCAAGAATTAACGTGGTTCGACATTCATTGTGAAGCCTACATCCACGGCAAGAAAACCCCAATCAATTGTATTCCGGGGCGAGTTTTCATTATCTTTAAATAGAGAAGAATAAGTGTAACAACCCCCGTAATTCTAACCCGAGATCCGCATTGCAGGTCCGAGAACCCGAAGGTCTAGTCGGGTAACTTTGTGGAGTGTCCAACTAGAAGTCCATGATCCATACCCTGAACCCATGGATCTGGATCCTCTATCTGAAGAACCTGCCTTGCTTGGTAGTTGGTCTTCTGTAAGACAAGTGTTGTTCGGAGATGTTCGGAATGAAGGTAAGATCTCCCCCAACTCTTCTTTAGGGCTAGGTTGTACTTGGATATCAACCCTCTAGCAAAAGCACCCTTGTATGGCAAATTACATGGGGGTGGTTGCTAGTGGCGGTCGATCAAACCAAGCGACCGACCGGTCTTTTTCAAGGTTTTGCCTTATTTTTCCCCCTAACTTCTATAAAAGGTAACCCTCGCCCAACTCACGAATATTTTATTCGTGGTTACCGTTTTTGGAGGTTAGACGGCTGCGGAGAAGTCCCGAAAGTGGATCTGAAGTTCTGGCAATGATTTGGAGATCAGTCCTTCCCTTTTCTGGTGTTCTGAAGTGAGGTAAAGGATTCACCCTTCATCCTTTATCTTCTTTGTCTTTCAATTTCGTGTTAACCCATCCCATCATCATTGTGATGACCCTTTTGATTCAATTGTGAGTCTCTTTCCAATCTACTTGAGGTGATTCATCCGAAAACGAAACCCTGCTTTCGTGAAAAGGATAATCCAATCAAGGGGAGAGTTCTGGGTAATCCAATGATGGTAATTGTTAGTATCCTTCACCCTTTGGCTATAGGAGTGTTAGATTCGAGATTTAGGTCATGATCACTCGAAATCCGGATTGAAAACGGGTGATAAGAAACCTGAGTTTCGGATTGAAACTCTCTGTTTTTGGGGCGGTCCCTAGTGGCGGTCGCTCAACCTATGCAACCAGCCCGAGCGACCGGCTGGTAAACAGTGACCAAATGTCTTTTGGTTTTGATCCACCTTGATTCAATTAACTTATATATTATTGTAACCCTGTGTTTAGGTATTCTCTGTTTGAAGAGAAAGTCTTGTAATAGTTAACGGATCTCTTTTTACGGACAGTTTACTTATATGCAGGTAAGGACATTCAATCCTATCTTTTGAATAGACTTGAACATGCTAGTCCAGTGTCTGTTAGAATTAGTATTTCTTTATATATGCTGCTGTAGTCATGTCTTATATATTAATCTTGTTATATTATTGTTGTTTGTCTTGTTTACATCTATACTTTGTTGATTATGAATGTTATGTACTAATGATGGTTAGTATATGGTTCTGATGGATGAGGTATTCTTTTGGGATATCTTAGCTTGGGATATCAGAAGGCTGTGGAATGGGACACATGCTTGCTGATGTCTCCAGCACTGTCATGACTATTTGATGACATTATTAGGTAGAGTCTAGAATAGCATGGCTAGGTACCCCACATGCTACTACCCTTTCGGTAGGGGGATTGAAACTGAGTGACCCGTGATGACAGTGATGTGACGTTGGTCCACTGTTAGTCATATAAATGGTAGGGTTGCATATGTTAGGGTTGGGCTCATGGATGTCCAAGGACCGGACCGGGTGTCGTGAGGAGTCATGAGAGCTTCCGCCCTAATAATATGTGGATGACCATAGGGTTAAGGAGTGGAGTCCAACAACGGTAGCCAGTCCGTGAGGATTCTCATTCCGAGGTTCCGAAGGATACTGAACTGAGTTGGTTGGTGCCATAGGGGATGTATCTGGACTTCATGTAGATATGTTACCAATATGACCTTGCATTGGATTAGAAACCCCGACATGCGCCAATACTCATTACCAATGGTCGTGGTGAGAGAGTGTTGACTTAACCCCAGCCATGGTTTGAGAGCCAGGTGTGGACTTTCCCTTTTTGCCCAGGATCCCTAAAGAGGTAACCAGTCCTTGCCGGATCAATGTGACTAGACTTCCCCAGAGGAGAGCTAGTGTATATCTTAAAGCATGTCAGCTGTTAGAGACTTGCATAGTTAGAAATCATAGTATCATTCATACTTTGCACTCTTTCATATCATTTATGCATTTATGCTTTGTTGGATAATTGATGGGATTTGTGATTGTTTCTTACTGAGTTCTCTAGAACTCACTCCTTTATTTTGTATATGTTTATTAGCCTGCACAGAAGAAGGAATTGTACAGGAAGATGGATTGGTTTCCTATGAAGGAACCATCCTGTATGAAGAAGATGTGGCACCGTCAGTGGGAAATAGAGATAGCCTGTGCGGGAGCTTCTGCGGGTGCATGGAGTGCGCTTATCACACCTATTGATGGTCAAAGACGAAAAGTGGTTAGATAGTTCGCTCAACGAACGGAGAAGAACTAGAGGACACCCTATCTTGAGATTCATAAAAAACACTATTTAACCTTAGAAAAGGAAACTGGAAAGAAATTGATATAATTCTTTTGATTGCTTCCGCTGAACTCGTATTCATTTTATTCATTATTCTCTCATTTATTATTGTTATTGGAGTATTTGGACTCCTGTAATTCTTTAATTCATTTATTGAACATTTTTGCTCTTGATTATCTTTATTTGTATTTAATATTGTTGATAGACTAAAATCGTGGATCCTGTGACAAATCACTCCCACGGGTTGTCAGGCGGGTAACCGAGACCGGCGGGTGGGGTGTGACAATAAGAGTTCTGCTAGTCTCCTTATAAAGTTAGGAGAGTAGCAAGTTACATTCATAACAGTCCACCTCAAGTTGGATCGAAAAGGTCATTTGAGGTCAACTTGCTCAATGCAATTTGAAACAATCACTTTGAAAAGGCTTTTGGCTTTCTTAGATGCAATACACGATGACACAGGAAGTTTGTGTAGTGTTAACTGACTTTATTCTGTTCATGATATGTTGTTTTTTTTTAACTGAAAGGCTCCTTTTTAACTCTGGAAAAATGACTATTTTAGCATGGGTTATTCATGAGTCAGGTTATTGATATTATTAACTCATCTGATATGCTATTCTCATTAACTAACTTGTATTTTTGAGATACATGATGCATATCTCAACATGCCTTAGTAAATAGGATTTTAGGCAACTGGACACCATGATTCAGGATATGATCAGCATGAGTCAATAGCCATGCAGATCCACTTTGGATTATTTAAGGATCCACTTTGTTTTCTGCAGCCAATGTTGTCTTCAGCTGTGGTGATGATGGCTTTAGAGTGCGTGTCCTGTTTGTGTTTTTCTTTTTTCTTTACCCTGTAGGCATTTGCTAGGGCCCTGGGATTATGAGATCATGCCTTCTTATTAGCATTTAGTAAATTTGGTGCATATTTGATTTGGCTTAGCCGCTTAGGTATAGTTCTATTTCCTGTTTCATTTTCCAGTTGGTTTGGCCAAGTTGGTTCAACTTTAGTTGTTGGTGGTGGTGTGGTCTGTTCTTGTAAAGCAAGTTTCAATACCTGTATGATGTATCCACAAATTCTTTAATTACAAAAGGGAAAAAAGAAGAAGAAGAAGAGGGGGGGGGGTTTGGCTTGTATAAGTAGATAGTTTCTTCTTTGAAGATTAAAAAAAAAATGTAGCAACGAATACTTGTAATGCAGGCTAGAGTTTCAAATGGAATCTAGGAGCACACAAGGCTGTTCATAGACTTCTAGTAGAGGTTCAATAAAGCAAAACAGGAAAGAATTATTAGCTTATAGCAGAGAGACTATTTCACAATCCAACAATTAGATCTAAGCCAAGTGCAAAGTGCTTGTAGATCTAGCAATTGATTTAAAATTTTCCAAAATCAGGATTCAGGATATAAATGCTTTCCAGGCTGATACGGAAGTTTCATATCCAACCGGGTTAGACCCGGACGGATCTCCACATCTGGTCGACCACTTCCTGGCACGGGTTTCCTAGCCCATCGGGTGATACCCGATTGGGGCTTCACATTCAATCGGGATCATAACCGACTGAATTGATCGAGACATGATGAACGTACGACTAATATAGCAACCTTCCTCTATTAAGAAAGTCAACTCCATTGACGATTGCACGGGATTAATAAAAGGAAGGCGTGATCTCAGGAGATATGACAGCTCCCGTCAGATAGACTTACCAAATGCATATAAGGTAACATAATCAGTATAAGATAGGGGACATACCTCTCCAGTAAGCATCCAATACACTGTGAGTATAATCTTGTGTAGCTTTTGCACGAGACCTCACTCTGTTCGTTATCTGACTTTGCCATCGGAGGCGGTTGCCCGGCACACAAGCCGGTCCGCATCTAACCTTTCTTGCAGGACTCATCGTCCCGAATACGAGAGGAAGCTCAGTCGGATCTGGAAGTTTAACTGAGACGCATCATTTTGGCGCCGTCTGTGGGAACGACAAGTTCCGAAGTCATGGTGAGACGAGTAAACAGACATTCCCGGCAGGAAACTACCTGGGATGATCGAACAATTTTTGAAGATGGGGTCGATCCCTCAACTCGAGTAGATGTGGATCCTCTTCAGGACAACCTGGTTCTAGAGGACCCGAACGGCGAAGCAACATCCAAGGGTCCCCAGGGCCATGCTACTGTGGCAGATGTGGATGAAATAAGAAAAGGCATGCTAGAGATGCAAGGAGTGTTACGTAATTTGGTCCATCAAATTGGAGTCGAGCAAGGACCGAGACGTAACACTCAGGCGGGAAGGTTGCTGAGAGCCTTCCAAACAGTAAGGGGATCCCGACAAAGAAGGGGTGTCCAGAGAGGTAGGAAAACCGAGGGACGAGGGGTAACCCATCCCGATCGGGATAATTGCCAAATAACACCGAACAGGACCAAGATCAGTGCCTTAGATTATATTTCGGTACCATCTAAGATGGGATCCTTACCCCAAAGGAGTCGTCGGGAGGAGATCGAGGACCAAGGAGAAAGTCTTCCCAACCATCACGTTTGAGGGTGACTGTGACCTGCACACACTCCCGGAGGGAGGAGGCTGCTGAATCTGATGAAGATAGGGCTAAGCAAAATCGACTCGAAAGAGAGTGGCAACAGTCGAGCGAAAGCTAGAAGATCGGGACCACGACAAAGATCTGGACGTGGTTGACCGAGAACCTTTCTCAGGTGAGATAATGAACATGCCTCTCCCTCGGAATTTCATCATGCCTACCTTCACCCCGTTTGAGGGAAAGACGAACTCGAAGGAGCATATAAGCTACTTTAAATCAGTAATGACTGTACTTGGTCGGGAGGACGAATTGCTCTGCAGAACATTCCTTGCTTCACTCAAAGGACCGGCCATCAAGTGGTTCAGCAGCCTGCAACCAGGATCTATCAACAACTTTCGGCAACTTGCCCGAAAATTCATATCCTGGTTCCGAAGTGCCATCGGGAGTAAGAAGACATCCGACAGCTTATTCACCATAAGGCAGGGAAGGAACGAATCAATTCGGGATTTCCTGAAACAATTCGACGAAGTTGCCATTGAGATTGAAGATCTGGATGATCATGTGGCATACAATGCACTTTGGAGTGGGATCACTCATCAAAGACTTTTGGAGGTCTTGTTAACGGATAAGCCCAAAACATACAGGACATTGTCACGTAAGTGCTAGAAGCAAGCCAGCGTTTACGAAGTAATAAACATTCGGGTAAAAGCCAATCGAGACAGAAGATCTAACCGGGATACATACAAAAATTCCCCGAATGACAAAAATCAGGGGTCAATAAATAAGTGGAAACGTGATCAGGGACGGGTGAATTACACTCCCCTCAACGCAAAACCGTCAGAGATTCTGATGAATATCCGGGACAAGAAATCTTTGAGGTGGCTTGGGAAGCTGCATTCTCTTCCAGAGGATCGGGGCATGACAAAATATTGTCGTTTCCATAAAGACTACGGGCACCACACGGATAATTGTCGAATTCTGAAATCAGAAATCGAGAAATTAATCCAACAAGGTAAACTTGGTCAATATGTTCGTGAATTGGGAAAGCCTCGTACTAGTTCGCCAGAACCCAGAAAGAGAGCCCGATCACCTAGCCCAAAGGAAGCCGCCAAAAAGGCTGATAAGGGTAAAGAAAAAGAAGATTGGGAGGAGGCACCCATCTACGTGATCATGGGAGGCCCAAATGTAGAATCAATTAGGAAGGCGAAGCAAAAAGCACAGTTCGTGGGATCTGTTCACCTACCCAAAAAGAGGCCAAATCCGGCATGCCCGGAACCAATAACCTTTACAGATGAGGATCTAAGCGGAATTGTAGCACCACATGATGATGCGATTATCATCAAGGTCAAAATCGCTAATCGGGAGGTTTACCAGGTCCTGGTTGATACAGGGTCATCCATTGACCTGATCTCTTACGAGGCTTTCAAAAGACTCAAATTGGCTAATGATTTACTGACCCCTTCATCAACCCCCCCTGTATGGTTTTGCAGGATCCTCGGCAGTAGCCGAAGGAACGATCCACTTGGATCTCAAAATCGGGAAATCACCCCGAGACACGCTGGTTCGAGTCAACTTTATGGTTGTGAAGGATTTGTCAGCGTACAATGTGATCCTAGGACGACCAACACTCAATGCACTTGAGGCAGTTGTATCCCCCCGGCACATGAAACTGAAGTTCCCGACTAACACAGGAGTAGGAGAATGCTGCTCGGATCAGTCTACCTCCCGGCAATGCTACGTCAACTACTTGAAGGAAAAAAGGAGATCTGAGAGTTTGGGAACCACTTTGACTATAGAAGTTCGTGACGATCGGGATGAAGAAAGCATGCAAAGAGTGGAATCGGTAGAAAAACTGGAGAGAATTCAACTCAGCCAGTCTCTACCCGAGCGAGGGACATTCATCGGATCGGAGCAACCAGACGAATTTAAAAAGGAGCTCACATAGTTCCTGTATGACAACGTAGATATTTTCGCATGGTTAGCAAGCGACATGCCTGGGATAGACAGGCTATGCTCTAGATCTAGAAGAATGCCACCCTGTTCATCCAAAGACGGAGAAACTTCGCAATCAAAAAGCATGAAGCGATCAGAGTCGAAGTTGAAAACTGGAAAAGTCGGGTTTCATCGAACCGATTGAATGCCCCCCTGGCTCGCCAACGTAGTGATGGTCAAAAAGGCGAATGGGAAGTGGAGAATGTGTACCGACTACACAAGTTTGAATAAAGCCTGCCCGAAGGACTGTTATCCTCTCCCGAGGATCGATATCCTGATTGATGCAACTGCAGGGCATGAGGTCCTTAGCTTTATGGACGCTTATTCGGGGTACAATCAGATCTTGATGAGTCGGGAGGATGAGAAGCATACATCATTTATGACTGATCGGGAGAGTTATTACTACCGGGTGATGCCATTCGGTTTAAAGAATGCAGGGGCCACTTATCAAAGAGCTGTCAACAAAATTTTCCCACAACAGATTGGGAAAAACATGGAGGTTTATGTTGACGACCGTCTTGTGAAGAGTCTGGTTTAGGCAAAACATTTGGCGAACGTTGAAGAAACCTTTGACGTGTTGAGAACATACCAAATGCGTTTGAACCCCGAGAAATGCGCCTTCGGAGTTTCTTCTGGGAAGTTCCTCGGCTTCATAGTTTCCCAAAGGGGAATTGAAGCCAACCCGGAGAAGATCCAGGCACTGATCAAGATGAAATCGCCTGTCACAGTAAAGGAAATCCAATGCTTGACCGGAAGAGTAGCAGCATTAAACCGATTCATTTCCCGAGGCGGGGGAGAAATGCAATTTTTTTTTCAAAGCATTGAAGGCTACACCTAGTTCAGGGGCCATCACTTGGACGGAAGAATGCCAACAGGCATTTGAGCAACTAAAAACGTCACTCGGGACGACACCTTTGAAACCCAGCCCTGAACCCTGACCCGAAAACCCTGTTGTTTGTAGGTCCAGCAACCCGAAGTAAGGCAAGAAGTCAGCTTTGGGCCATTTCAGTTGAAGAATTGATGGTTGGAGTGGAATCCTTGAGTGTGGATGTCAGTGTCCCTTCTATGGAAACTGCACCTTGATGAAGATTGGATTAGTTGATGGACTTGGAGTGCTCTCTGTATTGGTTCGAAGGCATTTCTACCTACTAGGTATGTCACTTTAGGTGTGTGCAAAACCCCTTGATGTTTGGACTTGATCTGAGCCTTCAATTCCCTGTTCCAGAAGTTGTTGTTACGATTGGTCGACTCATTGGTCGATTGGACTGAGTCGACCAATCAATCGACCAATTGATTCTATTTTTGAAATTTAAATCGTGGCTACTCTATTTAAGTCTAATCTCGGGAATACTCCGCCTCATCTGCCTGCTAAGCCTCTGGAATGAGTTAGAACCCTATTCTAATCGCTTCCCTTGCATCCTTGGTTGATATCTCGCAAGGACTCAAGCAATCCTCATCCTCCTGCGTCAAAGGTATGTGTATGATCTCTTTCCTCTCTATCTCTGATTTTCTTTTCTTAGATCTGTTCTTGGTTGAGATCAGGAAGATGATGTTGCATTCTTGCAACCATCTATTCCATGATCTCATCATGTTCCTTGAGATCCATGATCATCATCATGATCTCAACCCTTGCTGATTGAATCCTGGAAACCCTAACCCTTGAAACCCTAACTTTGTGTGGTCATCATGAGAACCTTTTTGGTAACCCCCATATGAGGGAAACCTCATGGGTAATGTGGAGTTTGGTCTAAATTCAATATTCTTTAATTCTTCTTGTTGTAATTGGCCTATCATCAATTCCCTCCCTCCTGCGATCTCAACCTTTTTCATGGGAACCAAAAAGGGTGAAACCCTAATTTCTTGGGTAAAATCAAGAACCCCTATTTTTATCATGTTAGAAGACTCTCACTTTATTTTCTTTACTAGAATTGTAACCTATTAATTTTAATTCCTTACCCTTGATCATATTATATTTTTCTTTCATAATCTATGTTTAACCTAATTAGGTTAACTTTCTGGTTCCCGAGTTGTGACCTGGAAACTTGATTTGATTAATGGTTTGTTGTCCTCTATAGACTTAGATGTTTCCATGAAGAAGGGTCTGATTTTGTAAATTAATAAACTTTAATCCCTTAAAATGTAAAAATAAAAAAAATTAAAAAAGAAAAGAATAAGGACAAAATCGTCATATAACTGATAATTTGTCATTAAATTGACTTTTACTATAGTACAGGGGAGGCAGATGTAAAGTCTCAGTTTTTTTAAACTAAAAATGAAATTAGACCAAACCTCAGGTGGTCCAGATGAAAATTTCTCAAAAAAGAATTTGGTAAATAACCAATTATAGAAATCACATAGTTCATCTAAGTAGGGTTGCGAATTAGTTATAACTTTTGTCATGCATATTTAATGCATAAATTAATGTGTAACTGACTTTTCAAGGAGTAGTGTTGGGTCATGAAATTTTGAGCTACATGCAATTCGTAAGTTTTTCGCTAATTATAAATAAGTATAAATACTTCACATTTTGTAGTAGAATTTGATGAGCTAAAATTTTATTTTAAAAAATATATATCTATGGATCAACCATATCAATTAAGCAGTGGACCCTTCGTAATTCGAGATAAGTCTTTTCTCTTTTTTGTGTCGGCAGACTTCTAAATTTTTTAGGAGATACAAATGCGCTGATTATGATTCTTTTGCACACTTCAAAAAAAGTGAGATGTTGGAGTAAACTAACAAAGTTCATTGTTCCTAAGAACCCTTCTTCTTATGAGTTTAGTTATCAGAAAGAATTGGAAGGCAGATGTGCCAATGAAAGGAATCTTAGAATTTTCAAAAACTCTCAACTAAAAACTCGTAATGTTTATGTGCCTCTCGACATGGGACAAGATGGTGAGAGAGGACATCTAGAGAGAATCGATAGAACAAGGAATCACGAATAGTATGC
The DNA here is from genome assembly GCF_041222555.1 of Hakea prostrata. NCBI lineage: Eukaryota > Viridiplantae > Streptophyta > Magnoliopsida > Proteales > Proteaceae > Hakea > Hakea prostrata. The sequence goes on from NW_028291377.1 coordinate 32,619, forward strand.
AGAGGAACAAACAGAAGGAATCACGAACAATATGCAGAGGAACAAAAAGAAGGAATCACAAACAATATGCAAGAGGAACAAACAAAGAAGAATCAGACGAACAAAGTTCTTTTAGTTTTTCATTAAGTATTTAAAATACGAACTCTTTTGAAAGAATTTCTTATCGAGTAAATGGAATAATAAAAATTGAATGAGGTAACCGTTATAACCAAACAAGCAGCGGTATCCTAATTAAATGGGATCAGCTACATGGATTCTTGCCTTCTAATCAATTTGGTCACACCATATATAAGGTATAAGTTTTGCATATCATTTCTCACCACTTCTCTTAAGGTTATCTTAGGTTTACCCCTAGCACTTCTAGTCTCTTCAATTTGGACTATATCACTTCTCCATATAGGGGAATTTATTGGTCTACGTTGAACATGGTTGTACCATCTCAAACGAATTTCTCAAAGCTTATCACTTATTGGAGCAACTCCCAAATCAACTCTAATATGATCATTTCTTATTTTATCATTTAGTCTCCATGAAATTTTTTTAGAATAAATTAAAATCACTGGTGATTTTTATTAGTTTTAGATTCTATTACTTTCCTTGAATTTTTTTTTTTCTTATTAGATTTCTTGGGTATTGATGGGTTTTCTTTGATTTTTTTTTTTTTTTTTTTTTTTTTTTTGTTAGCTTTTTGGAGATGTCAATGTATAATGGTCTGGTTAATCTTTCAACCAGGCTATCTTCTTCGATATCCAATCATTTGGCTCCTCGATATTGAACAACCGCTCAACAAATATGTCGAGTTTATTTTATTCACTGAAAGACAAATTGAATGATTTTTCTGGTTCAGCTATGGCAATTCTAATAATTTTGGATTCAAAGAAACAGTAAACAGTAGCTGAAGTGTATATACAACTATATTACATATTGCCAAAAATGTTGTAATTCCTCTATAATGTTTCTAAGAATATTTAATGAGGGTGTAAGGCAGATTAGTTTGAAACAGCATGAGTTTTGAGGAATATATAGAGAAAAAAAGATTATCAATATAATTTGAGTTTAGATTTCATCACAAAAAAATGAAATGAAATTGTTATGTGTGTCTTGAATTCTTGTACCGGTTCTTAGAAGTTTCCCACTCGACATTTTTGTGGGGACACGGAAATGGACTTTGTGAAGTTTGTGATGGTAGTAGGGGTCAAGTTCCATATCTTATGGTTGGGTTCATTTTACAAGTTTTTACGGAATCCCAATGATCACTTAACCTAAATCAACTGATTAATTGTTTAATCTCGGTTTCAAATAATTGTTTGGTTGAACTCTCCAAATTAAGCTTTGATGTCCCTAGCACACTTATGTGAAAGCTTTCATTGAAACAACTTAAACTCACGGAGACAGATGAACTATAAGGAGAAAAGTCATCCGCATTTTAATTAAAAGTTTGTATTTAGCACATAAGACTCATCGAATTAGAAAGGGTCAATGTAGGCGGCCTTTGCCCATACTTAAGGACTTGAATATAAGATCAAGTCTTTAGTGTTTAAGGTTGTTAACAATTTGGTTCTTTGACATTGATATGGAGAGTTTATGGATCCGACCGGGTTCATACTGGTCAGGCCCTCGACCCCGGTCGAGACGGGGCAAACCGAATCGCTCCCGAGCGGGCCGGATCCGGAAGATAGCTTGCCGAAGAAGAAAGCTTATTCGGCTACA